>NC_068996.1:25256180-25258496 GCF_001194135.2 Octopus bimaculoides | reverse complement strand
TATGTATATATATATATGTATGTATATTATATATGTCCTTATGTACTTACACATACACACACACAGCATTTTGAAATTTTAAATTAGGCCGACATTAAAAAAAAACTTTACTAGCATTTACACTTTTGAACTTATAGTGCTTATGACATGTCCAAGCTAGCTATTTCAGATATTGATGTTCTCACTGTAAACTGAAAGGACTGCCACATACACAGCTTATATGTATGTACATATCTCTTTTACTTATACATGTCTCAGTTATTTGGCAGCAGCTTTGAAAGGTTTTGCTGAACTAATCAACCCCAGGACTTTTTTTTTTAAAGTCTAATACTTCTATCATTCTCTTTTGCTGAACCACTAAGTTATAAGGAAATAAACACACTAACACCAGTTGTCAAGTAATGGTGGTGGTGGTGGGGGCAAACACAGACATGAGGATACACATACATAAATTTATACATACACACACATATTATACATTATATATATATATATATATATATATATTTATTTATTTATGTGTTTCAGCCAAGTGGCTGCGGTCATGCTGGTGCATCACATCATCATCATAATCATCATTGTTTAACGTCTATCTGTATAAATATTATACATCTCTATATAAATATTATTATTTATTCTTTTATTTGTTTCAGTCATTTGATTGCAGCCATGCTGGAGCACCGCCTTTAGTCGTACATATCGACCCCAGGACTTATTCTTTGTAAGCCTAGTACTTATTCTATCGCTCTCTTTTACCAAACTGCTAAGTTACAGGGAAGTAAACACACCAACATCAGTTGTCAGGCGATTGTGTGGGGGACAACCACAAACACACAAATACACACATAAATACATACATATATATATATATATATATATATATATATATATGACGAGCTTCTTTCAGTTTCCGTCTACTAAATCCACTCACAAGGCTTTGGTCAGTCTGAGGCCATAGTAGAAAACACTTGCTCAAGGTGTCACACAGTTGGACTGAACCTAGAACCATGTGGTTCGGAAGCAAGCTTCTTAGCACACAGCTATGGCTACACCTATGTGTATGGTTTTTTATAAAAGAAACATGGGAACACAAGCTTGACTATTTGGTTAAGATAGTTGCATTTCAAATAGATGGTGTCAGGTTCAATCTCACTCTGTGGCATGTGAGGCATTGATCATAGCTTTGAATTTCTGTGAGCGTTGTAGATAGTGACATTGGTTGTTGTTGGTCACTCTGTGCAACAGCTAATTTATCTACATCTTTGGACACCAGCCTGGCCTGAGTTTTATGATTCAAATTCCTGACTTTAAAATCATCTAAATGTAAATCTATCAACATTCTCTGTTAATTCATGTTCCCAACACTAGCCTAATATTATTTTATTAAAATTTTTACTGAAACTAAGGCATTGCATTTCAACAGAAATATAATAACAAAAAGGTTTATGTGATCTAAATTAAAACCTACCATCAAAATTCCATGTTAAGTTATATTCCAAACACCAGCTAAATAATGACAAAGTTGTTTTACTAATTTCTTAATTATTTTCATAATTATCTAAAACAAATTGCAATATTTCAGCAGAAATATAGTAACAGAAGAGTTAATGTGATCAAAATTAAAACCTCCCACGTTCCATGCTGGCATGTATTAGAGTGTTCGACAGAATCCAGTTGGCCAAAGGATCATGTTTTGGCATGATTTCTGTGACTGGACACTGCTCTTAATGCCAACCCATTTACAGAGTGTACATGGTGCTTTTCTTTTGTAGCACAAGCACTACTAGTGAGGTAACCATGTAAACTGCATGACTAAAGATGCCCCTTAACAGAGTGGAAGTATAGTAGAGAAGGAGGTGGTTTTATGCTTGGTGTTGATAGAAGAGACAGGAACAGATTTGTTGGTGAAGAGGAGATATGTGGCTAATCTACATTAAATAAAAGTGTATATGAGAGTGATTAGAGTGGTGCAGGAAAGACAGATAAAGAAGGAAATAATAACAAGGGGCCAGAGTGAACACTCAAGGTTTAAGAGGGTAAAGAGAAGAGAGTGTAGGAAGAGATTAGAAAGTGTGGGTGGGTAATGGCTGTAAGAGTGTGAAGGGGAGAGAGAAAGACATATAGTGATAAAGTTGAGGTGATTAGGGGTACACTGGGTGAATGTAATGAGTGATAAACAAAAATAGGGTGTGGTTTATAGAAGATAAGAATTGGTGTTAAGAATAAGGTATGGGTGTCAATAGAAAGTAACTGAAGGGAGAGAAAGTGATGACTGGCAGCACAGAAAGAGTAGTCTGTGGAAAATATGAGTGGAGT
>NC_068996.1:25239446-25255893 GCF_001194135.2 Octopus bimaculoides | reverse complement strand
TCAGTTACTTCCTATTGACACCCATACCTTATTCTTAACACCAATTCTTATCTTTTATCAACTACACCCTATTTTTGTTTATCACTCATTACATTCAACCCAGTAATCACCTCCACTTTATCACTATATGTCTTTCTCTCTCCCCTTCACACTCTTACAGCCATTACCAACCCACAGTTTCTAATTATGCTTCCAGAGCCTCACTTTCACCTTGACAGGCAAGTTTCCATGAGTACTGCATATTGCAAATTAAACTCAATATTTTGTCATCTCCTCCATGAAGCCCACCAGTTTGAGATTGGCTTTCACTACTTTGTCCCATGTCTTCCTGGGTTTTCCTTTTCTTCAGGTTCCATCCACTGTAGTGATTGGCATTCCTTTATACAGCCATCTTCATCCATATGCATTACATACCCTTACTAATTTAGTCTTCTCTTTTATAGTGTATCTGATTCCTCTTATGCCCAGTTTTCTTTCAAAATATTTGTACTTTATTGTTCATGTACATTGACATTGCACATCCAGCAGATCATTCTTGCTTTATCTCTTTCTAGTCTTTGATAGTCTTCTACACCTCTGCAATCAGTGACCACATCGCACTACCATGTAGTATTGTAATCTATTCACAAGCATCGCAGACTTCCCCTTACTCTGTCAGAGAAACTTATGTCATAAGAGAAGTAAATGCTCTCTGAACTTTCTCAACCTGTTCTTACACTGGCTACTATACTTTCAGAGCATCCTCTCCTCTACTGCTAACTAGGTTACCAAGGTAACTGAGGCTGTCTATTACCTGTGTGTGTGTGTGTGTGTGTGTGTGTGTGTGTGTGTGTGTGTGTGTGTGTGTGTTTGTGTGTGTGTGTGTGTGTGTGTGTGTATCTGGAGAGAGAGAGAGAGGGAAAAATGAGCCTATAGTTTTACAACACTATTAATCAGAGTTCTTCATATTATTGAACAATCAACAAATGACACAAGAGAAAGAGAGAGAGAGAGAGAGTGTGTTTGTGTAAAGTTCTTGTGTAAAGTTGTGTGTGGGTGACTGTAATATATGCTAGTCATAACATAAAGTTATATCCTACTATTATTTGTCTATCTTTTTTTGTCTCTCTATCTGCAGTTCTTAACCTAAGTACTAGAGCCCCTTTATAGCATTGTCAGTTTACAAGGGAGCAGCAAATGTGAAGGGGATACTATAGGTGGCAGTGGATGTTTGAAATGTCTTGATTTTTTTTTGTTGAAATATACTTAATCTTTTGTTTCCAATTCTTTGTTTCAAATACTCTGCCTTTGTTTCAATTAATTTTGGAAGTAATGAATGATTTTGTAAAATAACTTTGTCATTATAAAGCTGGTATTTAGAAAATAAATTAACATGGAATTTTGATGAATCATTTTAGTTTAAATCACTTAAATGCTTTTGTTATCATGTTTCTCTTGAAATATACTGACTTTGTTTCGATTAACTATTGAAAATGATGAAACATTTAAGAAAATAACTTTGTCAATATTAACCATTTAGTATTCAGATTACACTCAAATGTAACTAACACTTATTTATTCAAATTGTTTGGAATTAACCATGCACTATCTCATAGCCTTGAGATTTCAATGATGTGATTGTTTAGTTTTTGAATGACATTGTTGGATAGGTGTAAGAGGCTAGATATGGTCAATTTGACCTTAAAACATGTATAATGTTTGGGCAGACAAGATGCAGTTGGGTATGAGGAACAGACACTCACAAACAAGCATTACACACACACAGTGGGTTTCTTTCAGTTTCCATCTAGCAAATCAACTCACTTTAGTCAGATCACAGTTATAGCAGAAGACACTTACCCAAGGTGCTCAGTTCAGATATGAACTGAGCTATCGTCGGCACTGAATATTAAGTAGGAGAACCCTGATATGACGTTGGAAGACATAGAAAATCAGTAGCAAATATCTACTGACTGTGTGCAAACAGCTGCTAGGTTAAAGCAAATTATATAATAAGCTTGCAAAGCAGTGTTCTGGAATAAACAAACATTTAAACCCATTTCAAATATGTCTGAGACATATTTGACATGTAAAAAGACAATTTTTTACTGCCGTTTTCTATGGAGAAAATTTTTACTGTAGGTAATGATTGATAAAGAACCAATGGCCATTTCAGAACACACCCTGTGATCTGATGACTGCATTTCATGGTCCTTAGCTAATGTCAATTACCTTTTTCGAGGGTCAAATATGTCCATAGGCATATTTGAAATGATCTAAAAGTTAGTTTATTCCACAACACTGCTTTGCATGTTTCCCATGTTATATGTATGTGTTTGGGTATACCTTTGTCTTGACATCATCACGTTCTATGAGTGATGCTGTTTGTTTGCAGTCCTCTGTGGAAAACATACCTGGCCATGGGAAATATTACCTTACATGGGAATATATTACCCCTCGTGCCAGTGACATGTAAAAGGCACCAGTGCCAGTGACATGTAAAAGGCACCAGTGCCAGTGACATAAAATGCACCTATGCCAGTGACACATAAAATACACCTGTGCCAGAGATATGTAGAAAACACCCAATACACTCTATGGTGTTGTTGGCATTGGGAAGGGCATCCAGCCATAGAAATCAAGTAAAAACAGACTGGAGTCTGGGGAAGCTTTCTGGTTTACCAGCTCCAGTCAAACCATCTAACCCATTCCAGCATAGAAAATGGACGATAAATGATGATGATGATGATGATGATGATGATGATGTGAAAACAGGTGAGTGTTGGCAACAGGTACCCAGCCATAGAAAATTCCTCCTGACTCAGGCAAGCTTGGTAGAGTGGACATTAAATGATGATGATATTGCTGATTTGCTTTTTACTAGACACGTCATTGAATATCTTCATTGAATGCTTCATTGAATATCTAAAAATTTTCCCATTTAGGTGCAGGTGTCACTGTGTGGTAAGAAGCTTGCTCCCCAACCACATGGTTCTGTGTTCAGTCCCAAAGCATTGCACCTTGGACAAGTATCTTCTACTATAGCCTTGGGCTGACCAAAGTGGATTTGCTAGACGGAAACTGAAAGAAGCCCATCATATATATACCACTTGTTGAGGTTGCTGCTGCTATTATTACCCCACGCATACGTCCATCTAAGTTAAGAAAATCTCTTTTGTCTTAATCACATCATTCATCTAATAATACTAACCCGATAGTAACCTGATTTAAAATAACTCTCATATCGTTTACTTTAATTTTACAATATCCTAACTGTTATATAGCTTACTTTAATTTTACAATATTTCCTCTTGTAGCATTTAACAATGATCAAGTTTTTCCTTCTCCCTTTCTCTCTCTCTCTCTCTCTCTCTCTCTCTCTCTGTCCTTCCTCTATCTGTCCTGGCTGCTATTTTCCAGCTGTCAAGTTACTTCCTTGCCTTTCTTATTTTCCCTATTTTGTGATTCAATACTCTTCACTGGCTGATCTTCCACTTTCTATCTGTCTTAGCTACTAAATCCTGCAATAAAGTTGGCCTTTTTGCTTGTCCACTTCTGCCTGGAAACCTATTTAAACCCATCTTTGGCCATGTGATGCCTAAATTTCATACTGCTTGTTGAGCTTGCTGCTGTTATTAATACCCTGCGCATATGTCCAGCAGCATTTTACTTATTTGTAATGCATCTACCTAAAACCCTTCCCCACCACCTATACTGATCCCCACCATCTATACCGGAAAACTCTCTTATACTAGAAATCTCTCTTATACTGGAAATCTCTCTTATACCAGAAATCTCCTCTCTTATACTAGTGATTTCCTCTCTTATATTGGTAATCTCTCTTATACCAGAAATCGCCTCTCTTATATCAATGATCTTCTCTCTTATGCCAGAAGTCTCCTCTCTTATACCGGAAATCTCCTCTCTTATACCCAAAATCTCCTCCCTTATACCAGAAATCTCTCCTCTTCTCTTATACTGGTGATTCTGTTGAAGGCTCCACCCCCTGACCAACACCAGTATGGGAAACCTCTCCTCTCTACCAAAAGACTCTCTCAATTTAAACTTCGACCCATTTATTTATGTGTGCAATAATAATGCTTATATTAACAATGCTTGTACTACACTCACTGCCAATAGGAGTAACAACTTTAAACATGATTGAATGATACTAGATTAAAACCAGACTAAATCATTATAACATGTCTGTTATCAAATGCTCATTGAAATTTCTTTTCAGATGCTGAATAACAATAACATCTCCTATAACATAGACAGAAATAATTACAAAGAAATCAAATTGCAGGACCAGATGATGAAAGTTACAGAAAGGGCCATAGCTCAATTGATTAGAGAGATAGTTAGTGTAGATGAGATGCAGTTAAGATTTCTGCCAGGCAGGAGCACAACTGATGCTATATTCCCAGTTAGGCAACTGCAGGAGGAATATCTAGCCAAAAATAAACCCCTGTACCTAGCTTTTGTTGACAAGGAAAAGCATTCAACAGAGTCTCCAGTTTCCTTATCTGGTGGTCAATGCAGAAGCTAGGGATAGATGAGTGGCTGGTGAGAGCTGTACAAGCCATGTACAGAGGTGCTTTCAGTAAGGTGAAGATTAGCAATGAATATAGCGATGAATTCAGGGTACAAGTAGGGGTCCACCAAGGCTCAGTTCACAGCCCCCTCTTGTTCATCATAGTCCTCCAGGCAATAACAAAGGAATTTAAGACAAGCTGCACCTGGGAGCTGATGACCTTGCTCTTACAGCTGAATCACTACTGGAGCTAGAGAAGAAATTTCAGGTATGGAAGCAAGGTCTAGAATCAAAGGGCCTTAGAGTTAATCTAGCAAAAGCCATAGTCTTAATAAGTAGGAGAGCAGACAAATCACAAATCTCTTCAGGAGGTAGATGGCCCTACTCAATCTATAGAAAAGGCATAGGTAAAAACTCCATAAGATGTACCTAGTGTAAGATGTGGACACATAAGAGGTGCAGCAATATCAGAGGAAAGCTAACAGGGAAAATAGATTTTGTGTGTGGATGGTGCACAAATACAATTAACACTGAAAATGTACAGAACATAGATTCTTTCAAATGCCAGGGGAAAAAAACTAGAAGTAGCAGATAGCTTCCATTAGCTAAGAGACAAGTCAGTAGCAGGGGTGGATGCTCCAAGAGCATAGCTGGGAGAATGAGTGTAGGCTGGGCAAAGTTCAGAGAGCTCCTACCTCTGTTGGTAACAAAGGGTCTCTCTCTCAGAGTGAAAGGTAGAATTTATGATGCCTGTGTATGAACAGCCAGGCTACATGGCAGTGAAACATGGGCTGACTGCTGAAGATATGCATAAGCTTGAAAGAAATGAATCTAGTGTGCTTTGCTGGATGTGCAATGTCCATGTGTATGTTCGACAGAGTGTAAGCATCTTGAGAGAAAAGTTGAGCATAAAAGACATTAGATGTGGTGTGCAAGAGAGACAACTGCATTGGTATGGTCATGTGATGCAGATGAATGGGGACAGCTGTTTGAAGAAATGCTGATCTCAAACAGTGGAGGGAAGCTGTAGTAGAAGGAGTCCACGGAATACATGGAACAAAGTGGTGAAGTGTGATCTTCAAACATTGGGCCTCACAGAGGCAATGACTAGTGACTGAGACCTTTGGCAAGCCAAGTGAAATCATAGTGATGGCTGTTGTCTGAGTCACATAACTGGTACCCATGCCAGTGGAATGTAAAAAGCACTGTTGAAGTGTTGGGCTTCACGGAGGCAATGTGGCTGATGTTGGTCTCACATAAAAAGTACCTTTCAAGTGTTGGGCCTCACAGAGGCAATGACATTTGGTAATATGCAGGGCTTGTGAAGAAGACTCATCAAGCCGATTGAAATTGTACTTGTGACAGATATTGATGCTACACAACTGGCATCTGTGCCTCTGGCATGTAAAAGCACCCATTACACTTGTGGAGTGGTTGGTGTTAGGAGTGGTTGGTAGTTGGAGCCTGGTGCAGCCACTCAGCTTACAAACTCTGGTCAAACCATCCAACCCATGCCAGCATAGACAACAGATGTTAAATAATGACATTGAAGATAATGATGATATGTGTGTATTTATGTAAGTGTGTCTGTATTTGCCCCCACCATCACCGATTGAAAACTGATGCTGGTGTGTTTATTTCCCCGTAAGTTAGTGGTTCAACAAAAAACACCAATAGAATAAGTACTACACTTATGAAAAAATAAGTCCTGGGGTCAATTTCCTTGAAGGCAGTGCTCCAGAATGGCCGCAGTCAAATGATTGAAACAAGTAAAAGAATAAAAGAATACAAGAATTTGTTATCATAAGAAAAATGTTGCCAAATATTACCATTAGTGTGTTTGGTTCATTAATACAAATAATAGTTTAAAATAGGATAATCTCAATATTTTTCCTACTGCATTGATATTGAGTTTGGAGCCACCAGTAAAATCTGGCTTACACGCTGATTTAGTTCATTACATAACACTTTTCCAACAAAATGGGTTTTTTTTTTACAGTTGGTAACGTTCTGAAGAGTTATATGTCATAACTGTTTATGAATTACCAATAGTACTTGTATTTAAAGGAATAAGACTATGATAGAAGAGACAGAAGTATTGGAGTAAAGATAGAAAGAAAGTGATGGGCAACAGCAAAAGATAATGGACAACAGTAGAAGGAGGCTAGATTAGAGACAGTAATGATTGGTAGTACTGAAAGAGTGAAATGAAAAAAGTGGGCGACAGGAACAAGAGTATGATGGAAGAGACACAAGTATCAATGTGAAGATGAGAAGAAAAACATGAGGAGTAACAAGATATGGTGTATGACTGCAGAAGTAGGCTAGGGTAGAGAGATTAATGGCTGGAAGTACTGAAAGGCTGAAAGGAAAATAAGCGGGTGAAAGCAAGATTAGTATGATGGAAGAGACAGAAGTATTGGAGTTAAGATGGGAAGTAAGTGATGGGCAATAGCAAGAGATGATGGATGACAATAGAAGTAGACAAGAGTAGAGAGAACTGAAAGGCTGAAAGGAAAATAAGGGTGAAAGGATCTAGAGCATGATGGAAGAAAATGATGTATTGGAGAGAAGATGGGAAGTAAATGATAGCCAATAGCCAGTCAAGATGGATAACAGTAGAAGTAAGCTAGAGTAGAGAGATTTATGGCTAGCAATAGTGAAAAGGTGGAAATGAAATATGTGGGTGAAAGGAACAGGAGTATGATAGAAGACACAGAAGTATTTGAGTGAAGACAGGATGTAAGTGATGGGCAATAGCAAGAGATGGATGACAATAGAAGTAAACTGGAGTAGAAAGAGTAATAGTTGGTAGTAATGAAATTGTGAAGGGAAAATAAGTGGGTGAAATGTAAAAACTATGTTGGAAGAGAGTGAAGGTAGGAAGTAAATGATGGGCAATAACAAAGAGATGATGGAAGACAGAGATGTATTAGAGTGAAGATAGGAAATAAATGATGGGCCATAGCAAGAGTTGATGGATGACAGTAGGAGTAGAGAGATTTATGGCTGGCAGTATTGAAAATGTGAAAGGAAAAAGACTATGTTGGAAAAGACGGAATTATTTGAGTGTAGATAGTATGTAAGTATGGTCAAAAGCAAGATATGATGGATAACAATAGAAGAGTATGATAGAAGAGACAAAAGTAACGGAGAAGAGTAAATGATGGGCAATAGCAAGAGATGATGGATGACGGGTGAAGTAGACTGAAGACAGGAATAGTGGAGTGAAGACAGGAAATAAGCGGTGAGCAGTAGCAAGTGTTGATGGATAACTATAGAAGTAGGTTAGAATGCAGATTTATGGCTGGCAGTGAGAAAGGGCTGAAAGGAAAATAAGTTAGTGAATGAAAAGAGAGTATGATGGAAGAGGTAGAAGTGTTGGAATGAGTATAGGAAGAAAGTCATGGAAATAGAAAGAGGTGTTTGAGGACGGTAAAAGCTGACTCATGTAGAAAGAGTAATGGTTGGTAGTACTGAAAGGTTGAAAGGAAAATAATTGGGTGAAAGGAATAGCAGTACGATGGAAGAGATAGAAATATTGGAGTTAAGATAGGAAGTAAATGATGTAAGAGATAGACTAGAGTAAAGAGATTGATGTTTGCGAGTACTGAAAAGGTGAATGGAAAATGGTGAAAGGAAAAAGACTATGCTGGAAGAGACAGAAGTATTCGAGTGAAGACAGGATGCAAGCAATGGGCAATAGCAAGACATGATGGATGATAGTTGAAGTAGAATGGAGTAGAGAGAGTAATGGTTCCTAGTACTAAAAGGTTGAAAGGAAAGTAAGTTGGTGAAAGGATCAGTGTTATGATATAAGAGACAGAAATAATGGAATGAAGACAGGAAATAAGTGGTGGGCAGTAGCAAGTGTTGATGGATGACGGGAGAAGTAGGCTAGAATGCAGATTTATGGCTGGCAGTAGGGAAGAGCTGAATGAAAAAATAAGTTGATGAAAGGAACAAGAGTATGATGGAAGAGGTAGAAGTATTGGAGTGAGTACAGTATAGAAAGAAACGTTTGACTGGAGTAGAGAGAGAGTAATGGTTAGTCGTACTGAAAGATTGAAAGGAAAATAAGTGGGTGAAAGGAACAGGAGTATGATGGAAGAGATAGAAATATTGAAGTGAAGATAGGAAGGAAATGATGTACAATAGTAAGAGATGATGGATGACAATAGAAGTAGGCTAGATTAGAGTACAAAACTGAGTATAATAGAAGAGATGAAAGTAATGGAGTGAAGGTAGGAAGTGAATGATGGTCAATAGCAAGAGATGATGCATGACAATTGGAATAGGCTAGAGAAGAGTATGGAACTGAAAACGTAAAGGAGCAAGAGTATGATAGAAGAGACAGAGGTAGTGGAGTGAAGATAGGAAGTAAATGATGGGCAATAGCAAGAGATGGTGGATGACAGTAGACGTAGACTAGAGTAGAGAGAGTAATGGTTGGTAATACTGAAAGGGCTAAAGGAAAAGAAGTGGGTGAAATGGAACAGAAGTATGATAGAAGAGACAGGAAGTGAAGACAGGTAGTAGATAATTGGCCATAGCAAGTTTTGATGGATGACAGGAGTGTGTCGATTTATGGCAGACAGTATTGAAAGGATGAAAGGAAAATAAGTTGGTGAAAGGAACAAAAGTGTGATGGAAGAGATAGAAGTATCAGAGTGAAGAAAGAAGAAAGTGATGGGCAATACAAAGAGATGTTTGATGACAGTAGAAGTCAACTGGAGTAGAGAGAGAGTAATGGTTGGTAGTACTGAAAGGTTCAAAAGAAAATAAGTGAGTGAGAGGAACAGGAGTGTGATGGATGAGACAGAGATATTTGAGTGAAGATGGGAAGTGATCGATGGGCAATTGGAATAGATGCTGGATGACAAAAGAAGTAGACTGGAGTGGGGAGAATGATGTTTGGTAGTACTGAAAGGGTGAAAGGAAAAAAAGTGGGTAAAATGAATAGGAGAATGATGGAAGTGATAGAAGTATTGGAGTGTAAATGAGTGATAGAAGTATTGGGAAGTAAATCATGGGAAATAGCAAGTGATGAGGGATGACAGCAGAAGTAGACTGGAGTAGAGAGAGTAATGGTTGGTAGAAATGAAAGGGCTAAAGGAAAAAAGTGGGTGAAAGGTAGAAGGGTATGATGGAAGGGATAGAAATATCGGAGTGAAGATAGGAAGAAAGTGATGGGTAATAACAAGAGAAGATTGATGAAAGTAGAAGTAGACTGGAGTGAAGAAAGTAATGGTTGGTAGTACTAAAAGGTTCAAAGGGAAAATAAGTGGGTGAGAGAAAGAGGAGAGTGATGGACGAGACAGAAGTAATTGAGAGAAGATGGGAAAAAATTGATGGGCAAAGCAGACGATGGATGACAATAGAAGTAGACTGGAGTGTGGAGGTTAATGGTTGGTAGTCCTGAGAGGGTCAAAAGAAAAATAAGTGGGTGAAAGGAACAAGAATATGATGGAAGAGACATAAGTATTTGAGTGAAGACATGATGTAAGTGATGGGCAATAGCAAGAGATGATGGATGGCAGTAGAAGTATGCAAGAGGAGAGAAAGTAATGGCTGGCAGTAGTGAAAAGGTGAAAGGAAAATAAGTGGGTGAAAGGAACAGGAGTATGATGGAAGGATAAAAGTATTGGAATTAAGATAGGAAGGAAATGATGTACAATAGCAAAGGATGGTGCATGGCAATAAAAGTAGGCTAGAGTAGAGTACAGAACTGGAAAGGAACAAGAGTATGATAGAAGAGATGAAAGTAATGGAGTGAAGATAGGAAGTAAGTGATGGTCAATAGTAAGAGATGATGGATGACAATAGATGTCAGCTACAGTAGAGTACAAAACTGAAAAAGTGAAAGGAACAAGAGTATGATAGAAGAGACAAAAGTAATTGAGTGAAGATTGGAAGTAAATGATGAATGACAATAGAAATAAGCTAGAGTGGAGAGATTTATGGCTGGCTGGCTAGCTGGCTGCACTGAACGGGTGGAAAGGAAATTATGTTGGTGAAAGGAATAAGAGTATGGTGGAAGAGATAGAAGTATTAAAATGAGAGTAGTAGACTGATGAGGAGAGATTTATGGCTGGCAGTATTCAAAGGTGAAAGGTATATAAGTGGGTGGAAGAAACAAGAGTATGAAGGTAGGAAGTAAATGATGGGCAATAGCAAAGAGATGTTGGATGACAGTAGAAGTAGACTGAAGTAGAGAGAGTAATGGTTGGTGGTTTGGAAAGGATGAAGGGAAAATAAGTGGGTGAAAGTAACAGGCATATAATGGATGAGAGAGAAGTATTTGAGTGAAGATAGGAAACAACTGATGGGCAAATGTATTGGAAATAGGCAAGAGGAGAGAGAGTAATGGTTGGTGGGAGTAGAGTGTTGGTTGGTAGTTAAAAGGGTGAAAGGAAAATAAGTGGGTGAAAGGAAAATAAGTGGGTGAAAAGAACAGCAGTATCATGGAAGAGACAGAAGTTTTTGAGTAAAGATAGAAGTAACTGATGGGCAATAGCAAGAGATGATGGATGACAATAGAAGTAGACAAGAGGAGACAGATTTATGGTTGGCAGTTCTGAAAATGTGAAATGAAAATAACTGGTTGAATGTAAAAAGACTATGATGGAAGACACAGAGGTAATAGAGTGAAGATAGTATGTAAATGCTGTACAATATCAAGTGATGATGGATGACAATAGAATCTGACTAGGGTAGAGAGACTTATAGCTGGCAGTATTGAAAAGGTGAAAGGAAAATAAATGGGTGAAAGGATTAGAGAGATTTACGGCTTGTAATACTATAGAAAGAGTAATGGCACAAAGTACTGAAAGGGTGAAAGCAAAATAAGTGGATGAAAGGAACAGGAGTGTGATGGAAGAGACAGAAGTATTGGAGTGAAGAAGGGGAGTAAGTGATGGGCAGTAGCAAGAGATGATGGATGACAATAGATGTAGACAGGGGGGAGAGAGAGTGTTGGTTGGCAGCACTGAAAGGGTGAAAGGAAAATATTTGGGTGAAAGGAAAATAAGTGGATGAGAGGAACAATAATATCATGGAAGAGACAGAAGTATTTGAGTGAAAGTAGAAGTAAATGATGAGCATGGAATTACTGAAAGAGTGAAAGGAAAATAAGTGGATGAAAGGATGAAGAGTATGGTGAAAGAGATAGAAGTATGGGAGTGAAGATTGGGCATAAGTGATGGGCAATAGCAAGAGATGATGGATGACAGTTAAAGTGGAGGAGAGCAGAGAGAGTAATGATTGGCAGAACTGAAAGGCTGAAAGGGGATAAAAGTGGGTGAAAGGAACGAGTGTATAATAGAAAAGACAGAAGTATTGGAATGAAGATAGGAAGTAAGAGATGGGTAATAGCAAGATGTGTTTTATGACAGTAAAAATAGACTGGAGTAGAAAGAGTAATGGCACAAAGTACTGAAAGGGTGAAAGGAAAATAATTGGATGAAAGGAAAATAAGTGGGTGAAAGGAACAATAGTATCATGGAAGAGACAGAAGTATTTGAACAAAGGTAGAAGTAAATGATGGGCAATAGCAAAAGATGATGGATGACAGCAGTAGGTTAGAGGAGAGAGATTTATGGCTGGCAGTACTGAGAAAGGAAAATAAGTGGGTGAAAGAAAAGAGATTATGTTGGAAGAGACAGGAGTATTTGTGCAAAGACAGGTTGCAAAGTGATGGGCAATAGCAAGAGATGCTGGCTGACAATAGAAGTTAGACTAGAATAGA
Organism: Octopus bimaculoides; assembly: GCF_001194135.2. Classification (NCBI taxonomy): domain Eukaryota; kingdom Metazoa; phylum Mollusca; class Cephalopoda; order Octopoda; family Octopodidae; genus Octopus; species Octopus bimaculoides. The sequence continues at coordinate 25,243,633 of NC_068996.1, read as the reverse complement.
GTATAGTACTGAAAAGGTGCAAGGAACAAGAGTATGATAGAAGAGACAGAAGTAATGGAGTGAAGATAGGAGGTATGTGGTGGGCAGTAGCAAGAGTTGATAGATGACAGTAGAAGTATGACAGAGCAGAGATTAGTGGCTGGCAGTACTGAAAGGGTGAAAGCCACAAGGGTGGGTGAAAGCAACAAGAGCAACAAGAAATAGAAGGATTGGAGGGAAGATAGGAAGAAAGTGATGGGCAATAGCTAGAGATGATATATGATAGTCACAGAGACAGCAACGGCTGGCAGTACTGAGATGGTGAAAGGAAAGTAAGCAGGTGAAAGGAACAAAAATTTTTTCAAGTGACAGAAGTATTGGAATGAAGATAGGAAGTGATGTTCTATAGCAAGAGATGTTGGATGACAGTAGAAGTAGGCCAGAGTAGAAAGAGTAATGGCTGGTAGTACTGAAGGGGTGAAAGGAAAATAAGTGGGTGAAAGGAACAGGAGTATGATGGAAGAGATGGAGGTATTGGAGTGATGTGACAACCAATATCTTGAGATGATGGATGAGAGTAAAGTTTTGTTAGAGTAAAGAGAGCAATGGTTAGTAGTACTAAAAGTATGAAGGGAAAATAAGTGGGTGAAAGGAATTGGAGTATTATACAAGACTCAGAAGTATTGGAATTAAGCTAGGAAGTAAGTGATGGTCAATAGCAAGACATGATGGACGACAATAGAAGTAGGCTAGCATAGAGATGTTTATGGCTGGCAGCACAGAAAAGGTAATAGAAAAATAAGGGGCTGAAAGGAACAGGAATATTATAGAAGACAGAAGTATTGGAAAGAAGATAGGAAGTAAGAGATGGGTAATAGCAAGAGATGATGGATGGCAGTAGAAGTATGCTAGAGGAGAGAGACTAATGGCTGGCAGTACTGAAAAGGTGAAATGAAAATATTGGGTGAAAGGAACAGGAGTATGATGGAAGGGACAGAAGTTTTGGAGTGAAGATGGAAAGCTGAATGATCTGTTGTAGTCTCTTCTACATATTTCTCATGAAGGGTAACTGAAACAGAGGGTCAAAGATGAGCATACATTGTTGGGGAGATGAATGAAGTAGAGAAAGGATGGATAAAGTGTAAGGGAGTATAGGTGAGCAATAGGTGGATGACAGGTAGTGGTGGTGATTGTGGGAGAGGTGTATGTTTCAAAATGCAATGGGAGCAGCAGATGTAGTCTTGACTGTGTACAAAATTTCCTAGCTCATATTTCTGCCCTCATTTCAATATATGTCTTGCTCATGGCTGGTCAAGGCTTCTGCAGCATTGCATGCTAGCAATCAATGTAGTCCTTTGTCAAACTTCTAGACACCTATCCTACACGATCCGCCATATTGCTTTTGAAATTTTCATTAAAGCAAAGATGTTGCTAATGCCATAATGTAGTACAGAATAAAGATTATAGATTTAAGCCAACACTGCATGTGTAAATTGATTAACGCACTGGACAGTTGTAAATGACTATCTTTTATATAATCTTTCTGTTGACAGTTATAAGAGAAAGGATAGTCTTTATGACTGCCCAGTGTATTTAATTATATGTTTAGTTTATTTACAGACGTTGTGCTGTTGGCTTGAACTTTTAGGTTTATTCTGCAGCATATCATAATATCGAGAGTTAATAATTTAACGAATAAATTTTGTGTAAAGCACTACAACCACAACTCCCTCCCTCAACATACATACATTCATACATACACACATATACATACATACAGACAGACAGACAAACAGACATACAGGCAGGCAGACAGACAGACAGGCAGACAGACAGACAGATCCAATCCATCACTGGAACTATAAAAATCTGTAAAACTTTCCAGAAGTTTATCATTTAAATATATATGAGCATGTCTAGATATGTAACTATAGACATGAGAATACATACATAAAACATACAAATCTTCACATACGTTCATACATGCATACATACATACATACATACATACATACATACATACATACATACATACAAAAATACCCTGTTGTTGATGTTGAAATTCCTATGAAGGAGCCTTGGATCTAGGTGAGAAACCATTTCATTCTCTATTGGCAAGAAATTTTGAAATAAACTGAATAATGACATACATACATACATACATACATACATACATCTTGCAACTGTCCTCCAAAAACTCCATGGTGGCAAAGCACCGGGTAGAGACCTGATCGTCAGATATTGGTACAAGAAGCTTACCTGTTACCGACCGTACCTTATTAAACTGTACCAGCAAGCCCTCAATGGAGATGGCAGTATACCAAACTGGTTGGCTCTGGCGGAAACAAAGCTTGTTCCGAAAAGCAAGGAAACCCAACTGGCAAAAAATTACAGGCCTATTGCATGCCAAAATTTAATGTACAAGGTTTATACAGCATGCCTAAACAGATTCCTCCAGGACCACTGTGAAAACAATAGTATAATCACAGCTGAACAAGCAGCTGGGAAGAAAGGAGTCTGGGGATGTACTGAACAACTACTAATAAATAAGGTAGTAATGACAGAGGTACGGCAGCACAGAAGAAATCTGGTCTCCATGTGGCTTGACTATAAAAAAGCCTTCTACTCTGTCCCCCATTCGTGGATGCTAGAAGCCCTCTGACTTGCTAATGTCCCAGGGAACTTGATTAATGCTATATCTAACCTGACATCTTCCTGGGCCACCATTGTGAAGTTAAATACAGTAAGTGGATGTATCACCAGCAAAAAAATACAATATCGCAGGGGGATATTCCAAAGAGGCAGCCTCTCTGTGATGCTGTTCATACTGTTGGTAAACCCATTATCATACATGCTGAAGAAGTCTGAAGGGTATCTAATTGGAGCGCAGGCAAGCAGAAACACCAAAATTACGCACTGCTTCTTTGTCGATGATTTGAAATTGTATGCCAAGAACATGGATGATATGCAAAAAAGCCTCGACCTGGTCACAACATTTTCTGATGATGTAGGGCTAGAGTTTGGCCAAGATAAATGTTCCTATATGGTTGTGGAACGAGGAAAGGCTAAAAACCACCCTAACAACATCTCCATCAATGGCCTATCTGTTTCTCCAATATCTGATGAGGAATCCTACAGATACCTGGGAGTAGATGAAAACGTATCATACGAAGGTACTTGTAACAAGGAACGTGTTACTAAGGAATACAGAAATCAGGTTAGGAAAATATGGACCTCAGAACTCTCTGCATTCAATAAAGCAATAGCCCACAATGTGTTTGCAGTACCAGTACTCGTACCGACATTCGGGATACTTGACTGGACGATCGATGAAATCCGAGCCCTTGATGTGAAGACCCAGAAAATACTAACGAGCACGAACAACTTTCACATCAATAGCGATGTAGACCACCTATACCTAAAACGAAATAAAGGCGGGAGGGGCCTAACATCAATTCAGACTACCTTTCAATGCCGTGTCATATCTCTTCGACATCATCTCATAACCACCAAGTGTCGAAGTGCACCCCTTGATGAAGTCTGCAGACATGAGGTAAATACCATCATGAGATTGGGAAGGCAACTACTTGACAAGCATTTCCTATTCGACAACCCTGAACTCTTACCCCAAAAAATTGCAAGACTCTACCGTAACATAACATCAGAGGAGAGGATGAATGCATTCCAGCAGAAGACCATGCATGGATACATTAACAGAAAGCTCCAGGGTGATAACAACATTGACAACCAGAGCAGTCTATCGTGGACAAACAATCAGGTCACCAACTTTCACTTTGAAGGGTATGCCTTCGCTATTCAAGAACAAGAAATACCAACCAAATTCCTAATAAACAAACGGGACAGAGAGGCGGGCAAAGCGCCACAATGTAATAATTGATGCAGACTCTGTGGAACCAGTATCGAAGATATCACCCACATCATCAGCAGCTGTCCAAAAATGTCATCACAGTATTACCTACCTATGAGACATGATGTTGTGGCCAAGACACTGTGCAATGAAATCCCCCGACAGGATAACCCCGGGGCTAAGGAGATGAAAACCCATAATGAGGTAGAGGCCATTACCACTCACAATATGAAAGAGTATTGGTGGAATGTCCCAATAAAAACCTCAATAAAATGCAGACATAATAGACCGGATATAGTAACCTGGGACAGAGAAGAGAAACTGTGTACAGTAGTAGAAA
>NC_068996.1:25237364-25239133 GCF_001194135.2 Octopus bimaculoides | reverse complement strand
AACCTGGAAAAATTAGGGTTCTCAAAACCTGAAAGAAAAAGGCTGATTAGAAGACTACAGATTCAAGCCATCAATGGAACTGTAAAGATATGTAAAACTTTCCAAAAATTTAGCACATAAATACATATGCATGCATCTAGAAATGAAAATATATACATAAAAAACGCACCTATAAAACAAACATACAAATCTGCACATAAATACATATGCATACTCCATGACATGAAAATATATACATAAAAACACATCCATAAAACAAACATACAAATCTGTGCATACACTAACACCAAATACTGCACACACACACACATATGCACAAATACCTAGATGATGTTGATAAAAGTTCCAATGAAGGAGCCTTGAATCTATGTTACAGTCCGGCTCTTTCTCTATGGACAAGAAATACAGAAATGAAACTGATAACATACATGCATAAAAGATAATTGTAACATGCATTCATGAAAACTTATTTTCTGCAAAATGACATTTAAAAATATACATTTTAAAGAGAGACATGAGGAAACAAAATCAATATTGGGGAATGACTCAAAACTCCATCTTTTGAGTGTTGGATATTGGTATGATAAGCTAACCTTCTACTGACTATATCTTATCAATCTGTACCAGCTAGTTCTCAATGGGAATTGTAGCATAGCACATCGGTTAGCTCTGGCAGAGACAAAATTCGTCCCCAAATGCAGAGCCACCCACATGGCAAAAAACTACTGGCCAATTGCATACGAGAACTTAATGCATAAGATATATACAGCATGCTTAAACCTCTTCCTCCAGGACCATTGTGAAACCAATAACATCATCACCACTGAATAAGGAGCTGGAAAGAAGGGAATCTGTGGGGTGTGCTGAGAAATTGTTCATCAACAAAACTGTGATGTCAAAGGTGTGAGAGCATAGGAGGAACCTAGTTTCAATGTGGTTAGACTACAAGATGACTTTTGACTCTGTTCCCCACTCATGGATGCTAGAAGCCCTTCAACTTGCTTAAGTTCCAGAGAGCATACTCAAAGCTATAGCTGACCTAACTTCATTCTGGGCCACCATCTTGAAATTAAACACAAAAAGTGACTGTATTATCACTGATAGAACACATTATCGCAAAGGCATATTCCAAGGGGACAGCTTCTCTGTGATGTTGTTTATACTTTCTGTAAACCCTTTTGTCATTCATGTTAAGGATGTTTGAAGGATATCTCAGTGGTTCACAAGGAAACAGAAATACCAAAATTACACACTTGTTTCTTTGTGGATGACCTGAAACTTTATGCAAAGAATATGCAGGAAATGAAAAAGAGCCTTGATCTAGTTACAACATTCTTAAAGGATGTAGGGCTGGAGTTTGGTCAGGATAAATGTTGTAATGTGGTTGTGAAAAGGGTGAAACTATAAGGTGGGTGAAAACATATCTTACAATGGCACCTGTAACAAAACACATGTCACCAAAGAATATTACAGCTGAATAAAGAAAATTTAAACCTCAGAACTCTCTGCATTCAATAAAACAGTGGCCCACAATATGTTTGCCAGTATTCATACCAACATTTGAGCTGCTTGATGAAATCCAAGCCATTGATGTAAAAATCCGGAAGATACTAACCAGCACACATAATTTCCACATAAACAGTGACATAGACCACCTCTAACTAAAATGAAAACAAAACGGCAAAAAACAAAAAACAAAATCTCTGATGCACAAAAGGAATAGAGATGCAAGACTTTGTGGAGTTAACACTGAAGATATCACCCATATT
>NC_068996.1:25236849-25237264 GCF_001194135.2 Octopus bimaculoides | reverse complement strand
TATTAGCGTGTGTATGTATAAAGAAAGAAAAGGATAAAGAGACCAATGGCCAAGTTAGAATTATATTTTATGGATGATTCGGGCTATCCTTTGAGTAAACAACGCACAGAGTACTTCGGATACGATATGATATATATCCACCTTTGCTACTACAATTATCTCCGGAAAATACCCACAAGGATTCTTTACATGGATATTTACTGCTGGAATGGATCTACACTCCAAGTACTGTTTCTTCTTTGTTCTTTTTTCTGCGCATCGCTCTCACTTCTTACTACAAATCTCCTCTTATAGATGTAATAATCCATTCCTCTACTATTACCGTCTCCGATGAAGGGATACATTGGATTTTCCCTGAAACAGCTGTAAGACTTTATCCATAAAATATAATTCTAACTTTGCCATTGGTCTTTTT
>NC_068996.1:25234764-25236531 GCF_001194135.2 Octopus bimaculoides | reverse complement strand
ATATAATATATATACACACACACATATATACATATACACACACACACAGTCATATATATATATATATATAACAAAGTAAAATTGTAAGATACTGCACGAGTGGAAATATATATATGAAAGAAGGTTTGAAAACGCAATTTTAAAGATGTTTATTCACTTTACTGGTTTCACTTTTTTAGAAAAAGATTGTCAAAAGTAAAATATAAAGTTTTATATAAGCTTTGTAGTGTTAAGTACAGGTTGTCACAAAAGCATCAAAATACATATATACATTCTCTGATAATAATAAGAAGAAAATATTAAAAACAGTTTAAGTATTAAAATACATATATATATTCTTTGATAATAATAGAAAATGTTTAAAAAACAGTTTAAGTATTAAAATACATATATTTAAGAATTTACAAAATATTGGAGAGGAACTGACCCATCTTTTTGACATGTTTCCTCTCTTGTGTGTAGCTAGAGAATGTTGGCTATTTTAAGGGACAGTGTGGGAGGTTGGTTGGGGTGAGGGGGAAGAAAGAGCAATGTGGAATTAAAAGGATTTTTTTGTGTTGTTTTATGGGCTAGTCTGTCACGGTTCAGTGGCGTTTGGAACTGGTCTTAGAGGTCAGAATGTCTCTGTACACGTCTCTATGTGTGTGTGTGTATACATGTGTTTGTGTCTGTGTGTGTGGGCCATTTTTGATTGGTCCCAAAGTTTATTGTAGTGTGTGTATATGTGTGCACGTTTGTGTGTGTGTGATTAATATTTGTTAGGGTGTTGTGTGTGTGTGCATGTCTGTGTATGTGTTTGTTCGTGTGTGTGTATGTGTGCGTCTGTGAGTGCGTGTGTATGTGTGTTTGTGTTGATGGGATGTTCTCTGTGTGTATGTGAGCGTGTGTATGTGAGAGTGTGTGTGTGTGTCTCTGTCTGAGTATGTATGTGTTGTTTTAATTGTCCTTGTGGTGTGTTCATATGTGAGCAACCGTATGTATGTGTGAGGGTGAATATGTATGTATGCATCTGTGTGTGTGCGTGTGTATATTTGTGTGCTTTGTGTTGATGGGGTGTTATGTGTGGGTACTGGAGTGTGTGTGTATGCGGGTGTGTGTGTGTCTCTGTCTGAGAATGTATGTTGTTTTAAAAACCCTTGTGGTGTGTGTGTGTGTGAGCAACCGTATGTGTGTGAGGGTGCATATGTATGTGTGCATGTGTATGTTGGTGTTTTGTGTTGGTGGGGATGTTATGTGTGTGTACATGAGTGTGTGGGTCTCTGAGTATGTTTGTGTTGTTTGAATTGTCCTTGTGGTGTGTGTGTGAGTGAGCAACCGTATGTGTGTGTGGGGGGTGCATATGTATGTGTGTGGGGGTATGTGTGAGTGTGTATGTGTGTGTTGTATTTATTAGGTGTCCGTGTGTGTTGGGTTTATCTGGGTGGGGATCTTTGGGGTTTGACGGGCAACATTTTTTTGTAGTGTTTTTGGTACCGAAACACTTTCAAACTTCGAATATTTGTATATTTTGTGGTATAGAACAGATAAAAAATTTTGTATTCGAAGTTATTTTATGTAAAAAATTGTCGTATTTCGGTAATTTCAACCAATCACTGACGTCTATTGAGGTGAAAACAATTAATGCCGTAACGGTGTCATGGGATCTTTTCCCTTGAATAAAATTAGTCCCGTTGTTTGTCAACAACAACTACCCGTGTTACTCTTATTTATGACATCGCTCGTGCGTTTGTACTGGTTTTAGGGTTAGGGTTCGGGTTTTAGAGTTAG
>NC_068996.1:25232996-25234530 GCF_001194135.2 Octopus bimaculoides | reverse complement strand
CCTTACTAGGGAATAATGATATAATTAAACAGGGAATAACACACTTGACACCGAACAGCAGTAACTGTATTCAGCTGAATAGACGTCAGTGATTGGTTGAAATTACAGAAATACGACAACTTTAACATGAAATAACTTGCGATGTACAATTTTTTGTTAAGAAGTTTAAGAGAAGAAGTTGTTTTATATGACACATTCTACCAGTGTCCCAAGTTTGAAAGTATTTCGTTAAGAAAACAAATGTTGCCCGTCAAACCCCAAAGATCCCCGGGTGGTGTGTATGTGTCTGCATGTGCGTTTTATGTATGTTGGTACTGAGTATGCGTTTGTGTGTGTATGTGTGTGTGTGTGTATGTGGGCATGGTTTATGTAGTTTCCGGTCAGTGTGCGAACCTGTGTGTGCACGCTGTAATTGTGAGTGATTAGTTTTCCTTGTATTGTTAGTGCAGTGTGTGTGTGTATACGTGTGGGCGTGTTTGTGTGACTGCGTCTATGTGTCTTGTATTTGTCTGGCAGGTGTGTCATTGTGTGTGTGCATGCTTGTGTGTTTGTGAGTGTTTGCTGTGGTTATTGGGATTGTATTGTATGTGTATGTGTGTGTTTTTCTTTTGAGTGTGTGTGTCATTTTTTTACTGGGGAACGGGCGTATGGTGTTTGTGTGTGTGTGTACATATGTGTGCATATATGTATGTGTGAGAATGTGATTTGTAATTGTCGGGGTGGTGTGTAGGTGTGTGTATGTACATGTTTACGTATGTGGGTGTTGGTTATGGTTGCTGGAATCGTATTGTGAGTGTATATATGCATGTGTTTTTTCTTGGAATGTGTGTGGGTTTGTGCTCTAGTGTGGAGAGATTGTGATTGCGTGTGTGTTTATGTATGTGTGTGTGTATGTGATTTTGTACATCTGTGTTTGTTTTGGGTGTGCACCTGGGTGGGTGGGTTATGTTAGAGTATGTTGAGTTGTGGTCTGTATTTTTGAATAAGATTATTTTCCCTATTTATTCGTGTTTGGTCAGTTCGGGCATTGGTACAATGGGAAAACTAGGAATTTGGGGGACTTGTTTTGTGCACAGAAATCTAAGTACCTACCAAGTGGTATCTGTCTTGTGGTGGGATCCCTCAATTTTTGGTGGTGGACTGTCATCCTTTCTGTGAGGGTAAGTCTCATTTGCCCTATGTAATCTTTGTGGAATTTTAGTCAAATGAATTGATCCCAGTACTCATTATTAAGTGTGGTACTTATTCTACCAAACTCTTTTTTCCAAACCACTAAGTTACGGGGGACAAACACACCAACACCAGTTCTCTATTGGGGGTGGAGACATACACACAAACACAAACCTATATGTATAAATATAAGGTTTCTTTATATATGTATATAGATACATACATACATATATATATATATATATATATATATATTTATATTTTATATATATTTATATTTTATACTGTAAAACTTAATTTAATTTTAATTTTTAATAAATTGAATTTAATTGAGTTTTTAACTGTAAATTTGGATTTTTATCCC
>NC_068996.1:25229850-25232944 GCF_001194135.2 Octopus bimaculoides | reverse complement strand
ATATATTGGCTTCAAATTTTGCTACAAAGCCAGCAATTCTGGGGGAGGATGTCAATTACATTGAAGCCAGTGCTCAACTGGTATTTATTTTATTGACCCCAAAAAGATGAAAGGGAAGGTAAACCTCAGTGGAATTTGAACATAAATGCCACTAAACATTTTGCCTGGTGTGCTAACAATTCTGCCAACACACCACATTAATCATCATCATCATTTAACATCCATTGTCCATGCTGGCATGGGTTAGACAGCTTGATCAGGGCTGGCAAGCTGGAAGGCTGCACCAGACTCCAGTCTGATTTGGCATGGTTTCTGTTTCTGTGGCATGGTTTCTTAACACCAACTACTCCAAAAGTGTAATGGTGCTTTTACTTGCCATTGGCACAGGTACCATTTGTGTGACACCAGTATCTGCCATGGCTGTGATTTTACTTGGTTTGATGGGTCTTCTTCTCAAGCATGACATAATGCCAAGGTTTCTGTCATTTGTCATTGTCTCCATGAGGCCCAGCATTCAGAAGGAGCTTTTCATATGCCACCGGCATCAGCCACTTTGTCTCTGTGTGGCCCAATGCGCAAAAGGTGTTTTTTTATGTTATGTGACACCAGCATTGGCCACATCTACAATTTCACTTGGCTTAACAGATCTTCTCAAGCACAACATATCATCAAAGGTCTCAGTCACTAGACATTGCCTCTGTGAAGCCCAAAGTTCAAAGATCATGCTTCACCACCTCGTCCCTTGTCTTCCTGGGTCTACCTCTACCACAGGTTCTCTCCACAGTTAGAGATTGGTACTTCTTTATACAGCTGTCCTCATCCATGCACATCACTTGACTATACCAGCACAGTTGTCTTACTTGTGCACCACATCTGATGTCTTTTATGCCCAACTTTTCTCTCAAAATGCTTACACTCTGTCAAACATACACATGGACATTGCACATCCAGCAAAGCACACTAGATGCATTTCTTTTAAGCCTACACATATCCTCAACTGTTACAGTCCATGTTTCACTGATGTGTAGCATAGCTGTTCACACACAAGCATGATACAGTCTGCCTTTCACTCTGAAGGAGAGGCCCTTTGTTGCCAGCAGAAGTAGAAGCTCTCTGAACTTTGCCTAGGCTATTCTTATTCTCACAGCATCCACTTCCACTACTCACTTGGTCACCTAGATAACGGAAGTTATCTACTACCTCTAGCTTATCCTGCTGGTAGTTAATGGAGTCTATTTTCTGTATATTTTCAGTGTTTATTGAACCTGTGCATCTTCCACACACAAAAGTTATTTACCCTATTAACTTTCCTCTGATATTGTTGTACTTCTTATGTGTCTATAGCTTACACTATGTACATCTTATGGAGTTTCAACCTATGCCATCTACCTGAAGGGATTTGTGATTTGTTTGTCTTTCTACTTACTAAGACTGGTTTTTGCTAGGCCCTTTGATTCTAGACCTTGCTTCCATACCTAAAACTTCTTCTCTAGTTCCAGTAGTGATTCAGCTATAAGAGCATGTCATCAGCATAGCGGAGCTCTCAGGGGCAGTTATCTTAAATACCTGTTATTGCCTCACCCTGCTCATGAAGAACATGAGCAGGGTGAGGACTGATCCTGGATGAACCACTACTCTAACCCTGAATTCTTCACTGTACTCATTGCAAATCCTCACCTTACTGACAGTGTCCCTGTACATGGCTTGTATAGCTTTCACCAACCACTCACCAATCCCTAGTTTCTGCATTGACCACTAGATAAGGGACTGGGGGATCTTGTCAAAGGTTTTCTCCAAGTCAACAAAAGCCAAGTAGAGAGGTTTATCTTTGGCTATGTATTTCTCCTGCAGCTCCTTACCAGAAATATAGCACCAGTGGTACTTCTCCGTGGAAGGAAACCAAACTGCATCTTGTCTAGACTAACTCTCTCCCTAATTAGTTGAGCTGTGATCCTCTCTGTAACTTTCATCACCTGATCCAACAATTGATACCTCTGTAATTATTTCTGTCTAAGGCATCACCTTTACTCTTGTAGCAGTTGACTATGGTGCTGCTACACCAGTCATTGGGTCTGACTCCTTCATGAACCACCTGATTTACAATATGGGTGACTAGGCCAAAACCCACACCACCAGATATTTTGAGCATCTCAGCAATGATTTCTGATGGGCCAGGGGCTTTCCCTGTCTTCATATCCTTAATTGTTTTATCTACCAAGGTACTGTCAATTCAGATAGCTGGTCCCTCAATTGGGTCAACATTTAGCAAACTCTCCTCCTTCCATTCATAATTGTCATATACTTAATGTATGTATGTTGTAAAACACTTTTCGGCTTCAATATTTCATCTAGGGCAGGTGTCTTTAAAGATGTTGAGTGTTAAAACAATGCAGTATAAATTCAAAGTCAGTTGAAACAAATCACTGCTCATCAGCACTGCGTATTCAATTCATCCTTGTAACGAATTTGAATCTAATTGTTTATAACCTATAATATCTAACACATCATGTACTCATATTCCTTATGTTGAACACAATATGTATAAATACTTTCTTTTTTTTATCTATACACTTTATATTCTTAATATGAATGAATCTGTGACTACAGTCAGACTTACCTATTTTATACACCTCAAACTGTGGCTTAGAAATTTATACCATACTTTTTTCTTTTATCTTCTTATATTTTTTACATATATTTAGATTTATCTCAAAACATTATATTGCTTTATTGAATTATGGTTATTATATATTCTATTATTATTTTTTCCAGTTCATTTTTTACTAATTAATGTATCTTTCACTTTTGACTCCTTATTGTTTTTTTACTCATTATTATAATTTATCCTATTACATTACTTTATTTTCGTTGCCAGTGCCCCTGGATTGGCTCATGTGCGGGCGACACATGAAATCTTCCGAGCGGGATCATTGCCGGTGCCCCTGGGCTGGCTCTTGTGTGGGTGACACATGAGGTTTTTCGAGCGAGATCGTTGCCAGTGCCCCTGGACTGGCTCTTGTGCTGGTGACACATGAAATTTCTTCGAGCGAGATCGTTGCCGGTGCCCCTGAACTGGCTCTTGTGTGGGGTTCTG
>NC_068996.1:25225716-25229567 GCF_001194135.2 Octopus bimaculoides | reverse complement strand
TTCGTTGCCAGTGCCCCTGGATTGGCTCATGTGCGGGCGACACATGAAATCTTCCGAGCGGGATCATTGCCGGTGCCCCTGGGCTGGCTCTTGTGTGGGTGACACATGAGGTTTTTCGAGCGAGATCGTTGCCAGTGCCCCTGGACTGGCTCTTGTGCGGGTGGCACATAAAAGACACCATTTCGAGCGTGGCCGTTTTCGTGCGGGTGACACGTAAAAGCACCCACTACACTCTCTGAGTGGTTGGCGTTAGGAAGGGCATCCAGCTGTAGAAACTCTGCCAAATTAGATTGGAGCCTGGTGTTGCCATCCGGTTTCACCAGTCCTCAGTCAAATCGTCCAACCCATGCTAGCATGGAAGGCGGACGTTAAACGATGATGATGATGATGATCCTTATAAAATTCTTTGCACTATTTACCTCTTCCATTTTTCTATTATTATCCATTTACATTCAAATACTTTTGTATTAAATGCATTTTATTGTATACTTCTTGATATGACAGCCACTCTTCTTATTTGATATCCTCCCACCAGCACTTCTTAGACTTACTGTCTCTCTCTTTTACAATATTTTCGGCCTTATAGGGGGCATATAGAAAGCTGTTAAATAAATAGATAAATGAATAAAAAAATAGCTGATTGACCTTACTCTTTGTACTTAGCCTGAAAACTGCTAGTTGGATGGAAATAAAAGAAACTAACTCTATCTTCGTTGTAGGGGCGAAATATTTTGTTATCTGTTTGCCCCACTTACTCCATCCTTTAACCTTCTTCATTGCTATAAACCTTTGATACTCCTCAACTTATGCCTGACATCAAAGCATTTTCCCTTATAATACCACCAAACTGAACAAACAAATTCATTCTTACTAGTGGGACCCATGAATATTTTACAAAATTAACGGTAAACCTATTGGGTTATCACTGAAAACTTTATCCAAAAAATCTGAAAGTGTAGCCTGTGTTGTGTCTGTATGGAAATATAGTCGTTCATCTGCTATTCATTGAAAAGTGAAAGAAATTGGAATATGATGATTACTTAACACACTTCATATACTTTATGCACAATTTTATAGACTTAATACACAGCACTCATAAAATAAATATTCACTCTTATTTTTCCATTTTCCCCATAAACAAAAAAAAAAAATCCTGTACATATGATACAACCTTTAGTTAAATTGCATATATCTGCCATGTAAATAAGCATCAATATTTCATGGTATTTCACTTATGCACATGCATTAAGTGATAGATGATATAAAAAAACTTGGTTCAATTTTTAAAAAATACACTTTTCACTATCCAATCACCACCACCATCATCATCTTTCTCCTCCCTCCACCTTTCTTTAACCTCACAATCAGAACATCACCCCTCTGCTAAAATTATTACGTTCCCCCCTACCTCACATCATGAACGCTTCTCTCTCTCTCTCTCTGTCTTTTCTTTCCCCTCTTTGCCATATCCTTTTTTTCTCTCTCCTTTTTCTTTCTCTTCTCTTTCCCTTTAACTAATCACGTGAAAGCATTACATTTACATTCACTGTATCTCGTGTCATGGATGCTTCTCTCATCACGTGAAAGTGTTACCAACAGGCGAAGTAACACAATGACAAGCAGTATTATTATCAGATGACTGGTAATGCTCATAGAATCATGAAGTGGCACAAGCAGTCAGCTTTTGAATGTCTTTGAATATTCTGATTTCACTAGATGAAAACGTGATTTTCTAATGATGTAATGTCTTCATTAATCAATTAAAAACTCACTTGAAACAGCTGTAGTAGATTGACACATTATCCATCTATTTATTATTCACCTCACTTGGAACCTGCATCTTGCATAGATCTGAAGTATATTATGTACCGTACATACATTGAGTGCAATGTGCATTTCTTGATTAGCCTCAGGGCTCATGATATACTTGATTGGGTACAGTTAATTGTATACGTAAACTGAGTATCTTTCTGCCTGTTCTTTGGTACCTGCATATGTATTTCTCTATTTTTGTTGTGTTCACATTTTTTCAACCCATTTAAGTGCCTGATTCACTTGAATCCTGATACATTATACATACATATATGTGTGCGTGTGTGTGTGTAGATATGGTGGTGCAAACTGGAAAAACAGAACTTAAATATGAGTATATGTATATTTTTATTGATATTCATCAACACAAGCGACAGAGTGACTCAAGGTCAGAGAGGTTTGGGCATTAGCATTTATCAAGTGCTAACTCACGAAACTCTTGGACTTTGAGTCATTCATTTGCTTCTGCCAAATATTAATAAATTTGCTTTGAGCTGATTGGGGACACTAAACTCCCTTGTTCAAAAATATAAGGACACAGGTAGTGTGTCATATAGCCAGCTGGAGACGATGTTTCCCGGGGCTAGTGTCTTCTGTTATAGCCTTGGGCCAACCAAAGCCTTGTGCGTGGATTTGGTAGGCGGAAACTGAAAGAAGCCTGTCGTATATATGTGTGTGTTTGTGTGATTGTCCCTCCACCACAACTTGACAACTGGTATTGGTGTGTTTACTTCCTCGTAAATTAGGAGTTTGACAAAAGTAGCCGATAGAATAAGTGCCAGACTTAAAAGAAAAGCAAATATTGAGGTTGATTCATTCGACTAAAAATTTCTCAATGTAGTGCTCGATGAAGGCCCCAGTCTAATGACTCGAACAGGTAAAAATTGAAAGGTGAATATACTTGTTTCAGTCATTAGACTGTTGCCATGCTGGGACACCGCCTGGGTGCGTGAGCATATATATATATATATATATATATATATATTAATGCACACACACATATTGCCTATATCTGTCTTAATTCTCTCACCGCGTGACACCGGTGTTGGTTTTTATATATATATACATATATATATATACGTGCGAAAATGGGCGATTCGTCAAAAAGGATCCAATAGAATAAAATTAAAATATCAGACTAAAAATAATAACTGGAGGGGAGCAATCGCATTGATTAAACCTGTCAAGGATGAGTACTAACATGGCCGCAGTTCAATGAATGAAACAAGAAATAGGAAAGAAGGAAATAAACACACACACATATGTCTATATATATATATATATATATATATAAGCAATGTTAAATCTAGCCGGTGTTCGCCATGAGAATTTTCGAATCTTCCAGTAAAACCTATAGGCACCCAGTCCCGTCAGGATGTTCTTGATATTAGAATGTATTGACACTTACACATCGATATTTTTGATATAATTACATAAAGATTCCGTTTCAATTGTATTTTTCTTTATTTCCGATGGGACAGTGTGTCATACGCATTTGATATTTCCATTTACGTACAGCTGATACACCACGTTTGTTCCTAATCTACATCACGTAGGCATAATCTTCACAAACCCACAATACTCCCACTTGGCATTCACAGTCACAGTTAACAGAGACCTGCGAAATATCTTGTTCTCAGGTCACAACAACCTAGTCGCGAGGCTTGTGGGATGAAATGAAATTTCGCTGTTTACTTTTATGAATAAATTGATATGTAATTCTTATAATATCGATTATAAGCAAGTCGGCAGACGGTATAAACGCAGTTACACGCGCGAGTGTTGTATGCATCTGTGTGTGTGTATAGAGATGTACACGCATGTGCATAAATACATATAGGCATATATGCATTCATATATATATCGATAGATAGATACACACTCAAAGGGGGTGTGCATATTTACACATGTATATTTAGTATGGTGTTATCTACTTACATGCGTGTATATGTTTATATACATGCACACATACACATATATACATATATATATATATAGACATATGTATTATATATATATATATATATATATATATATAT
>NC_068996.1:25221688-25225588 GCF_001194135.2 Octopus bimaculoides | reverse complement strand
ATATATGTATACATATACACACACACACGTATGTGGACATAAAAAAACTATATGCGTCAGTTCAGCTGTCTACATGGGATAGATAACGCCAGGATCTGCGATCATAACTTGCCGTCTGGCCAGGAGTTTGTTTTCTCATCCATTTTATGATGACTCTTTACTGTTCCACTGTTTGCCACGAGAAAATTCTGCCTAAATTATTCGTATACAAGTATATGTATATAAACAAATGTATTAAAGTTTAATAAAGTTATATTGCCAATTCGTAATTGGATTTTCTGTATCCCAGTGCAATAATCTCGGAAGTGATTTATTATCATCACGGCTTGCGCTATGAAAATTAAAGGGATTTGCTTTCCCTACAAGTGGCTTCTAATAAACACATGCATTATCTATGTTGCTCTCTCTCTCTCTCTCTCTCTCTCTTTATATATATATATATATATATATATATATATATATATGAACACAAGCTTTCGAATTCAAGTCAACTGATACTTTTTCTCGATCCCGGAAGGATAGAAGATCCAACATTGAACACGGCGGTATTTCAACTCAAGAAAGCACTTTCTGGCAGGCAACAGCACTACCAGGGTTAATAATAAGTAATCACACACACATATGCTGCTATTCGACACGAGTCTTGGAAACCGGTTTCGAAAAACTGGGTGTAGGGTCGAGTTATATATATATATATATATATATATATATATCTCTCTATATATATATATATATATATATGTATGTATATATATATATTAGTTTAATGTATATATTAATATTATCTCGGTTTTTAAAAAAACCTTTGATAATGTAAATATGTTAATAGTTACCAGAGGTAGCAAAATTACACTAGAAAACAAGATATCACAGCCGTTTGAAACATGTGTAGGAATTAAAGGAACTTCTATTTATATGCGTTTTGCTCCATTTATTATTATTATTCATATATATATGTGTGTGTTTGTATATAACACGTATATGTACATCTGTGAACATAATAAAACGTATGAACATAACAAAGTTGTTATATTACATTTAAAAAAATGCCATAAGTCTCATTCGAACGAGACTTCCGCTTGTTTCGACGACTAATTCCGGTTCCCTCTACTTATTCCGATCTTTCTTCCCTCTAACTTAACTCTCCATCTTTCATTTTGTAACCAACCTTTTTTTTCCCGATCAAGGTTATTTGCTCGACGATGTGAGTAATTTCAGAATTCATTAATTTTATTTTATTCGTATTAAATGATAAGCGATAAGTTTGATTTCTGATTCTGAATAGAAGAATATTTGTTTCTCAACAAAATATTAAGTATCGTAAAGGAAATATTTTACGGGTTCACCTCTCTCTTACCGACTTGATCTGCTCGCATCTGTCTTATTTGTAGATAGCAATCTCTCTCTCATATACATATATATATATGTCGATTATGCATATTTTGAGCTAATTCCGTAGAATCGATTTTTTATTTATCTGAAGGAATATCATAAATTATTAATTAACCTCATGAGGAGTACTGATACTCGAACTCACTAATTACTTTTTAAAATGTTAATTTAGGATAATTTACTTAAACACCCGCCTTTTCTTTTCAACACACCCTCTCCCATCCCTTCTCATTCATTCATACACTCCGTCGTCTTTTCCCTCGATTGTTCCATGTGTATGCCTCTCTCATATACATACTTGTAGTTTTCCTCTCTCTCCTCCTCCTCTGTCGCTCAATAGCTCTTTTTCCCTCTCTGAAAAGTACACGTACTCACTCACATACTTTCGTCCTCCCACCCCTTTTATGTCTGTCTCTAACCACGGATTGTGGGAACTAGCAGATCATTCACCGCCAACACAAGAGAGAAACAATAAACACCCTAGTATTCTTATCACCAAGCGAATTCTTGGTTATTGGATAGCACTTCAATATATATAACTACTATACAGAATACGTTTATTACGATCGTTTAATATATATCATTAAAAAAAAGTACAACATTAATAATAGTTTTGTATTGTTTTCACCAGTGATTTTTGAAGATCATCAGTCTGCACAGAATAATAGTTGCCGTCAGCAGTAGCGGTATTACCATCATTATCAACATTCATTTTACTTTTAACCTCGACACAAAAGAACAACAGCAGGAAGAAAACCAGTTAATTTGGTCACGTATATTACTGGTAGGAAAGCGGTGAACAAGTTTATTTTTTTTTTGAAATCACCACTTTTACTATTATTATTATTATTATTATTAGTAGTAGTAGTATTTAGTATTTCCTTATCAAAACGACATCAGCAGCAGTAGGAGCAGCGACGACCATTGTCAGTGCTAGCAGCAGCAGCAGCAATATCAGGTGCCGCACTAGTGTCGGTACTAGCAGCAGCAGCACTAGTGTTTTCACTAGTGACAACAACAGCAGCAGCAGTTATAAAAAAGCCTATAAAAGCAAGCACCAGCAATATCGACACTGCCACCACCTTTACTACTTTCCACCACTCAACAACCAAGTGTACCGAAAGAGACGATTACACTACTAAAAACACTCCTACTAAAGTAGTGTTTGTTTTAGGAGGAGTGGTGGTGGCGGCGACGACGACGTAGTAGCAAGCAGCAGCAGCAGCAGCCAGAAGAAGAAGAAGACGGCTACCAGGACGAAGTAATAGGAGCTCGTGTCGCTCCCTTCTTCAGCTGTTGCCAACCGCCATATTTTATTTTATCTCTTTATCCTTTCTGTTGTCGTCGACGTTTTTATGTCATTGCATCAAGACGGTAAGTTTTTTTTTCCTCTTGGACAAACCTAAAATAACCACAACCATTTAGAGCTCGCCTCTTCCTTCCGAACCTCTCCCTCTCTGTCTTATCTTTTTGTCCGTTTTTTTTTTTTTTTTTTTTTTTTTTTTTTTTTTGTATTTCTGTTTGTCCATTTTTTTTTCATTCACATTTTTTTCGGCCCACAGTTTTCTTATTATAACTACATAACTTTTAACTTGTCTATCACAGTATTCCTATATACGTATATCTACCACTCCGTGGATGTAAGCTTATATAATATAAACAGATAGTTTCCTATATATATATATATATATATCCTTTATTCTAGATTTCTCTATCCTCTCTCTCTATATCTATCACACTTTCTCATAATCCCTTTTATAATTAACCTTTTTTTGCTCTACCCTTCTGTTATATGTGCTCGTCTTTCCTGTCGTGACATGAACCGCATGTTCCTTTCATCACTGTTTCATGTACATCTTTATATGTACGTATGTTCTAGGCTTAATCGTTTAAATAGTATGTGTTAGAGTACATGTGTGTGTGTGTAGTGAGAGAATGTATATTATGCGTGTGGGAGAAGCGATGTAGTACTTAAACCTATTACAAGTGTTAAAGTGCTATGTTTCTATGTAAGCAAATTATGTTACATGTCTGTTCTAGATGTAATAAGTGTATAAAATGTTATATATAAAAGCAATATATATGTATTTAAAACCTAGTTTTATCATTGAATATTGTCAGCAACACTAGGAAAATTTTCCACGTTCAGCATGGAATCCATTCCATGTTTCACATTGGTTTTATTATATACATGGCTACTTTCTTTTATGAAATGTTTCGTGGCCTTGGGAGAGAAGAAAAAAAAATTGCCTTGTTCTGTTTTCGTTAGTCTTGCTTTTCTCTGTGTGATTTGTGCGTTTTAAGGAATTTTAATTTCGTTCCCTTTCATTCTTTTACTGCCACTTGCTGCCAATGATATTGACGGAAATTTTTAGAAAAATCCGACTTCTTTGACCTACCTCTCTTGTCTTTTCTCTTTTAATCTGGGTTCGCTGGAGTTTTTTTCCCCCATTTAATTTTTTTTTCTAATTATAGTATTCCGAAAAAAATTTTTTTTCTTTTTAAATC
>NC_068996.1:25211121-25221173 GCF_001194135.2 Octopus bimaculoides | reverse complement strand
CGTAAAGGAACGAGATAAAAAGAAAACATATTTTCAATTTAATAAGCTTTTAAAATATCGTTTTAATTGATTTATTTATGCTAAATGGATTTAACTGAAGAGAAAGTTTAGTTTCATATTTATTAATTTTTGAGGTGGTAGGGAAACGGACTTTTTTTTCTTCCAGTTCTTTTTAACTTCCACGTTGCCTCGTCTCTGCTAATATGTAATATAGCAGAGCTTTTAATGTCGTCACCACCTACAGACTGTCGTCTCGAACTCTTTGAACTTATTTAAAAAAATGTTTTAACCATTTGAATCCGTTTTTTTTTTGTTTGTTTTTTTTTCTCTTTTTTTTTTTGTTTGCTAAATTTCAAAATATTGGCATCATCGTTCCACAGAACGCCTTCCAAAATTATTCAACAATGAACGCCTCTCTCTAGTTTCCATCAGTTTTTTTTTGTTTTTTGTTTTCGAAGAAGTTTCGCTACTTGTTAAGTTTCAATGCTGTTATTAACTCCAACAACTTTAATGTGTCAACTATTGATGATTATAAGTTTCATTAACATGGACCTTAAAAATGATTTCTTTTTAGATGAATTGCTATTGCCCTTAGGAAAGCCATGACCGATACAACCTCTTCTTTTTTTCTCTTTCTCCTCTTTTGCCGAAAAAGACTTTGTATCAAAACTACCTTTCCAATATTCAACCATATTGACGATTAGCAGCAATATATTGAGGATTTGTTAAAGGCACAATGATCTTTTTCTTGAAGATAATGTTGGATTATGCTTGATTTCTGATGGTTCGGTCAACAACCCTGGTGGATTAAATAGAAATTTCGAAATTTGTTAGTGGTCTCTTGGCAACTTGAAAATATTACTTCGCAAAAAAAAAAATAAAAAACCCCCAACAATTTCATTTCTTCTATACACTATGAATAAGTCTTTTATCAACATAGAAATACTGCTAGTATAATAATTTGTGAGTATCTAGCCACGAATTTACATATAGACTTAATATTGTTTTATGTAGCCAGTGGTTTTTGTTTTTTGTCATTTTCTTTTCTTCTTTTTTCCAGAGTTATCATTGTGCCTATTGAGCACGAGAACTAAGTGTTCGACCAGAAGTAAATCCGATCAAGGTTTTATGAATTTCTCCACGGTTTGGAGCCATTGGCGCTATCCTGATAGTAGCATCCATCGTAAACATAAGTGTCACAAAAATCAATCGGAATGGCTTGCGTTAACGTCAACACCAATGTGTCTGACCAGTTTTATCGCTATAAGATGCCTCGTCTCATAGCAAAAGTATGTTATCATTCTCGTACTTCAATATATTTGGCTTATAAGACGCATTTTTAACTCCTGAAATTTAACTTCAATTTAAAATATAACTAAGTAAAACACATTTTGCGTTTTACTCCCCATTTCTGCTGATTATTAGCACTTTACGTTTCACTTTCTTCGCCGGAAGTTGTCCATATTTGTAAATTTTATATTATAAAACTTCGATTCTGTAAAATGAGTTTTCTTTTTTCCATTTCTAGGTAGAAGGGAAAGGAAATGGTATTAAAACAGTTGTTGTCAACATGCCAGAGATTGCCAAAGCTCTCTCAAGGCCCCCAAAATGTAAGCTTTTTTTTCCCCCTTTTCTTTCCCCCACCCCCTCTGATATAGATTTCATATTTGAAGTTCTGAATAGGAATATAAGCTGTCAAGCGTAATTCACACTCGATGAGTGTTCAAACTGCAAACTTTCTTATTGTAACCTATTTATTTTTAAGATCCTACCAAGTATTTTGGCTGTGAACTTGGCGCCCAAACACAATTTGACTTGAAAAATGATCGCTACATTGTTAATGGTGCACATGAAGCTATTAAGCTGCAGGGATTACTTGATGGATTCATTAAGAAATTTGTGCTTTGTCCACAATGCTCTAATCCAGAGACCAATTTGGTAAGCAACTATTCTGAATGTTCAACTTCTATAACTTAGCTTGATTGAAGGTGCATGTATTTTAAAGTTTTGTTTTTTTTATGAACTTTCAGGTTATTTTATCCAGAAAGCAGCTTATCTTGCAACGTTGTATTGCATGTGGATACCAAGGTCCCGTTGATATGAATCATAAGCTTACTACATTTATCTTGAAAAACCCACCTGATCAGGTAATGAATGGTTACTCTTTTCCTCTTTTTTTTTTAAAAGATAGAGAGCATTTGATTTTTAGGCATAATAAGAAAAGCTAGTTTTAAATTTCAAAAGATTGTCAATGATATTTTCTGAAGAATTTAATGTCTGTATATTGCCTCATAGAACACTATGAACTGCACATTAAAGTATCATATCTTGTGAATATATTAACTTGGTATTCAAAAACAGTTAAAACTGAAAGTTAATAACTTCATTTTCTAGGATAATCAAGCTCAAGCAACATCTAAAAGCAAAAAGTCAAAGAAGTCAAAGAAACAAGAGAGTGTGAATGGTGATTGTAACAGTCCTGAAGCTAATGCACAAGAACAAATGGCTGCTCAGCGTGCAAGTGGAGGAGATATTCTGGCACCTCCTGAGGCCCAAGATGCTGGTGATGATGATGATTGGACTGAAGATTTTAGTGAAGCAGCTGTCAGGGAACGTATGAGAGATTTGACATCGGCAGCTAAAGGGCTTACCTTAACAGATGATCTTGAAAAGACCCAAGAAGAAAGAATGAACATTCTCTACAACTTTATCAAAGTGAGTTGAGTCAAAATTTTTCCTGAGTAATATGTTCATGTAACTTAGGTTTTCTCTTGCATTTTAAAATAAAATGAATACAAGTTTAGGTTTTAAGTATATTGATACTCCCATTGGTTAGTTATTGCTTTAATACTTTTGAATGTATTTTCAACGAGAATATCCAATACGCTTGTGCTGATATAGTAAAATGTTTTTGACATGTTTTAAACAATAGTATTTGCATTTTTGAACTGAAGGTTTGATATTTTAGAGTTAATACATTTATTTATATTGGAATAGCAAAAGCATGAATCTAAAACCCTTGCTGGTGCTGACAAAGATATCCTTGCTGAAGCTGAACGTCTTGAGATCAAAGAGAAATGTCCTACAATCCTGGTTGAATTGCTTTTTAATGCAGACATTTTAAAACAAATTAAGGAACACAAGAAACTCCTCTTAAGGGTAAATATAGTTCCACTATTGATTTAATATTTAAATGCTTATTTTTAAACCCCTTTGATACCATGCATATCAGCATTGTTTTTAAAACAATTTTAATTTAAACCTGTTGGTGTTTTTGACAAATAAGCATGAAACCATTTTAAAGTTACACTTCACTAAAGTCTACTTTTCCAAATTAAAACTAAGATTTGTGAACTTTTTTTTTTTTTTCAGTTTTGCAATGATAGTCCAAAAGCCCAAAAATATCTGTTGTCTGGTATTGAAATTCTTGTTGGTAAAATCCACAAGGATGTTCTTATGTCAAAGGTTCCACATATATTAAAGACACTGTATGATGAAGATATACTGGATGAAGATGTGATACTAAAATGGGCTGCTAAGGTGTGTTTCCCTTCTCTTTGTCTTTCACATGCACTATTTGTATTTGTTGTAAATGTATAACTTCACTGATTTGTTATTTCTAACTTTTCAGCCAACTAAGAATCATGTGTCCAAGTCGGTGGCTGAGGACATCAGGGAGAAAGCAAAGCCATTTATCAAGTGGTTGGAAGAAGCTGAAGTTGAAGACTCTGATAAAGATGGGTCTGATGATGAAGAGGTATATTCTGCTTTTCCCGCTCTTCCTTCCCATGTCCATAATTGGTGCTAATACTTCAATTAAGAACATAGAAATGTAAAATATCCTGTGCTGTAGTCCAATGTCAAATTGCTAATTTGGGAGATGGTGTCTAGTTTGAAATGAGTTTTTTTTTTATTAAGAGAAAAAAACTCACATAATTTTCAGTCTCTTCTATAAAATTTATTTCATGTAGTCCTGAATAATTAAAGTTGTAAAGATAGTGACTTGCTTGACATTAACAATTTGTTACAATTACTAACACTTTTTCTCTTTCTCTCTCTTCCAGATTGCCTATTCTGCTACTGAGGTAGTTTCTATGTCTGAACCAAAGAATGTGGATGATGATGATGATGAGAGTGGAGCAGATATTGATATTGATGCCATTTGAAATCTTCTGGTCATTGCTTACTTAGAACATTTTAAAATTTTGTTTCTGGGAATATTTTGTGCAGATAATACTTTTTTCAGGTCGAGTAACTTATGATAAAAGCATGCCAAAGAAAACTATATAAATACATTGACAAGAAGTCTACATTTTGTAAGGCTTTCAATGAAGCAACTGCAAACTGCACCAGTTTAATAAAGGGCGTAGGTAATAATTATATTAATCATATTTTCATTTGGTGCATATTTCAAATTTTAAGGATAATATGCGAGGGTTATTCCCAAGTTAAATTTTCTTTTAGTGTATTAATTTTTTTCTCTAATTTAAAAATATGGATATTGTTGTTTATCTTTTGGCTATTCTAGAAATGTTTGTTGTTGGATAGAGCTCTTCATTGAATCAACATATATCAAAACATGAAGTACAATTTTAGAAGTGAACTAGATTTTTAAATGCGTCAAGAGCCCTAACAATTACTGCTTCCATTTCATTTTGACAAATGTTCTTTGCTAATATTGTCTCTACAGGTTGTGAACATGTATATTGGTAAGACCTGTTGACTCGTACGAATAAAATATTACATATTGTATGCTGTTGTTTTGCTTACTTTCAAGGCTAATTAAATTTTTTTTAATATGCATAAGTTAGATAGCATACAAATGAATTTGGAACATTGAAGTTCTCAAACTGTACCCTAGATTGTTCAGTTTTTTTTTTTTTTTTTTTTTTTTTTTTTTTGTTCTCCCTCCTCTCCAATGCATTAAGAAATTTGCAGCACAAATTGTATGGGCCTTGAAAATGGGTTTGCAACTTTCATGTGCTTTTAACAATTATGGCAACAAAGGAATTGAAGCCATGTAAATTACAATCTTCCATCAAAATTAGATGTCAATTTGTTCCAAACTCTGGTTTAATGTTACTCCATAAAGCAGAGTAAGATCCCATAGAAGCACTGTTATAAACTAATTCATTCTCAGAAATAGATTTTACCTATAAAATTTATTGTATATAAGTCACAATTCAATGTAAAGTAAAATGAATGTCAATCATTTATAATAAAAAAAAATACAATTATAATAGTTTTCTGAATCACTTTCACTCACACTAGTCGCACACACCACTTGTAGATGCAATCACTGATTCACTAGCACTCATGGACTTAGATAAAATAACTCATAAACTCAGATTCTCAAGTGAAGCATTACTGTATTTTAAAAAAATGTCAAATTTCAAAGATACTACCATTGTTTAACAGCCATCTTCGATGCATGCATGAGTAGGACAATTGACAGTTGGCAGGGTTCAAAAATACCCTAGGCTCCTGTCTTTGGCATGGTTTGATGCTGTCCTTATCACCAACCACTCTGCAGAGTGGACTCGGTGCTTTTTATGTAGCACTAGCACAGGTGAGGTTAGTTTGGGCATATTTATAGCTGGATTTTTACATGGCACTGGCAGGAGTATTTGTGTCAGGATGAATGATTAGTGAGACAGATAGAAAGATGTCTTGCTATAATGGAGGTAATCCGGTATCAGATGAGTGTGACAGGAATACTTGTTTTGCTATGGAGGAGGTTACTCAGAGAGGTACAAGAAAGAGGACAAACAGGTGTGCTGAGGTAAAGGAAATACTTTTTTTACTTAGGAGAAATGGCTACCCAGTAAGAGTGGAGTGCCCGGGTATATTCACAAGTAACAAGGATCAGAGCATAGTTGTGATGGTAGAGTAACAAAGGTAATGTGGTCAGGTATTGCTAAAGAGACGCAAGTGGGGATTGCAGTGACTGGTGAAAACCTGACATAAATGGAAGGGGGAGCAGTGATATAGGAAAGGGGACTGGAAAACAGTTTGTGAAGAGGAAGGAGAAAGATGCAGGGTCTGTGAGAAGTTGGTTACATGTGCTACACAACACTCCTAGCACTATTTTGTTGATGTGGGTGGGTCCTTAGCACCTCATAATTCAAACATCTTGGTCCATTGTGATTTTCTCTATGAGCACTAAGGTCCATTCTCACTACTTCATCCCATCTCTTTCTTTTCCACAGATACCATTCACTTTCAGTGACGGGCACTTGGGTACACAGCTGCCTTTGCTCACACGTCCAAACCAATGCATTCTCCTCTCTTGCATGCCTATCTTTTCTTTCAACACAGTTATGCTTTGTTGGTCATGCACACTTAACCCTTTCGTTACTATATTTCTGGCCAAAATACACGCCTCATGAGTTTCAATTAAATTCTAAAATAATCATGAATTTAGACTAGTCTCATTAAACACCTGTAACTTTTTTATTTATCAACATATTAATGTGATATTTGGAACATAATTGAAGAAAGGGTTCTTAATCAATTCTATTGCATAATTTTTGTCTCAAAGTTCTCCACGTACTGGGGTGGGGGGTACTGCTAGTGTCTCTCACATGTAAATATTGGTTCACCTTCACGAATCGTACTCTCGTCATAATACTGGAAATGTTCATTGCCAAAAGGTTCCTGATTGCTCCAGTAATATGTGATTCTAGGTAACTGTCTAATACCCATAATAATATTTATGGCAAAAGATGCCCGTATTTCATCTACGGTAGCAGGAAACCACAAGCTATCTTTTTTTTTCTGACTTGTTTACATTCTGCGTAACGGTTTGTTTCTGCAGTAATTTCAAACAAGCATGCTGGAAAAAGAAGTCTAAAGGTTTCACTTCCTGAGAAAGACTATGGGTAGACCCTGTCTCCTCAGAAAAATTGTTAATAAAAATATTTTTTAAATCTTTACTTCATTCTGGTGTAAAATCATCCTCACTGTCAATGTCGCCGTCGCTGCTTTCGGTTTCGGATACAGAAATATCTGATTCATTATCGTTCACCATGTGCTTTTGTAGCTCATTCATTCTTTTCTTCGATATCTCCATATCCTCTATTGAAAAACCTTTAAATTCTGAATCACTACTTGATAGCATGAAACTCCTCTCCATCATCAAAGTTGAAAAAAATTAACGCCACAAAAAATGTGGAAAAATATCTTCCAAAATTCACTGAGTTCAAATATCACGCCACACAATGTTGGATACAATAACTCAACTGTTTACAAAGTGAAATCACATGTACTAACGAGATTTGGGTCCAAATATACATTTAAATAACAATGGGTACTCTTGACTTGGTTGGTCTTATGAACCAAAAAATTTTTCGGCCGGGTTAGTAACGAAAGGGTTAATGTTCCAAATCCAGTGGAGACTTCATTCCTCTGCAGTCAGAGCCCATGTCTCACTACCATGTAATGTAGCCATTTTCACACAAGCATCATACAATCTACCTTTCACTAAGTCCAACAGAGGTAGTAGCTCTCTGAACTTCCATTCTGTTCTTATTCTAGAAACAATACTTTCAGAGCATCCACCACCGTTACTACTTTTGTCACCTACATAGCAAAAACTACTACCTCCGACTCCCTCATGCTCTTAGTGCTTATTGTTCACATAAAAGCGACCTAATCTCTACCTACCTGTGATTCCACTGCATCTCTCACGTGTCCATAGCTTAAACTTGGTGCAGCAGATGGAATTACATCCCACTCCTTTCCTGCATATTGAGCAGGGCCATTTACCTGATGGAAATGAGTCTTATCTGCTTTCTTGCTTACAACAGCATCTGTAGTCTTTGCTAAATTAACTTTAAGGCCATTTGGTTCCAGGTTTTGCTTCCAAACCTGGAAATTCTCCAGTTATGCAATAAGAGCAAGGTCATCAGCATATAGCAGTTGCCATGGGCATCCACTTTTGAATTCATGTTATGGCCTGGAGGATTATAATGAACAAGAGTGAACTGAGAACTGATCTCTGGTGAACTCCCAAATTGTACATTAAATTCATCACTGTATTCAAGGCCAACTCTCACCTTATTGACAGCATTGTTGTACATGGCTTGAATGACTCTAACAAGCCAATCTTAGTTTCCTTATAGACCACTAAATAAGAGAGCAGGGAAACCCTGTTGAAAGCTTTCTCCAGGTCAATGAAGGGTAAGTACAATGGCTTATTTTTGGCCAAATACTTTTCTTGCAACTGTCTCACTAGGAAGATGGCATCTTTGATACTTCTCCCTGGAACAAAACCAAACTTATCTCATCTTGTTTAATTCTATCCCTAATCAGTTGAGATATAACTCTAATTTTCATGACCTGGTCCAGCAGTTAGATACCTCTGTAGTTGTTTCTATCTAAGGCATCACCTTTACCCGTGTAGCAGCTAACTATAATACTACTACACTAGTCTTTGGGGATGACGCCTTACTGAATAACCTGATTAACTGAGTCACAAGGCTGTATTGCACACTACCAGATATTTTAATAATCTCAGTGATTCCTGATGGTTTGAAAGATTATATGGTAGTGAGATGTGGACCCTGAATGCAGAGGACAAGCGAGGGTTAGAATGAAATGAGGCGTGTATGCTCCGCTGGATATGTAATGTAAGTGTACATATTCAACAGAGTGCTAGTGCTTTGAGAGAGAAGAGAGGCATAGGAAGAATTAGATTCTGTGTGCAAGAGAGAAGACTGCTGGTTTAGTCATGTGATACAGATGGATGCTGACAGCGACCCAGGAAGACATGAGATGGAGTACTGAAGAAGAACATCAGGATGTTGAATCTTTCAGGCAAGATGACAAAGCACTGAGATACCTAGGGCCTTGCAGTAGTCAAGAAGACTTGTACTCTGCAGCAGAAGTGTTAAGACCAACCCTTCTTGTGGTGTAAAGCACTTGTGGCAGTTACATGTAAAAGTGTTTGTGCAGCACACTGTAAAATGGTTGGCATTAGGAAGGAAATCCAGCCATAGAAACCATGCCAAAACAGACAGGAGTCTGGTGCAGCTCTCCAGCTTGCCAGCATGGACAACAGGCGTTAAATGATGATATATGTACGTAAATAAATATACATATATATATGTATATATAACAAATGAAAGAAAATGGAATATACAAGAATTTATTATTAATCACAACAATTGTTTCAACATATCCAGCTTTGATCCCTCACATGTGGGACACTCAACTACTGGTTCAGGAGCATCCGGTGGTGCAGATGTGTCTTGTTGGATGATAAATAAATAAATACAACTTGTTAAAATGACTGTTTTGCAATGTAACTTTCCATTTTGTAGAGAGAAAAAGAAACAGCCAGATGGAGGAAATATCATTTTTGATCTATATGAAGATGACAAAAAGAGAAATGAACACTCAATCCAGCGAGAAAAGTATCAAAAATAACTGTGAACAGATATGGATGTATAAATGTCCTCGGGCAAGCTGCATGGTGCAAGTACACTCGCTCATACAAGCATCTGCAAAAATGTGAGTTCTCAAACGGTAACATTGTGGTGGTATATGATGTGCATCGCAGTTGTAGAAATTACCAATGTTGCTTATGCCTGCTTCTTGTATATATTGAATTGTTTAATGGTACCCAGCCCTATCTAGAACATCATTATAAGCTGCATGAGAATCGAAAATTTTATTGTTAGCAGATATATATATAAATGGTCCCTTGACATGTTTAAAGGGACTGACCCAAGTTGTGATGACCCATCCACCCCATGCTACCATGGAAAAGTGATGATGATGATATGTATGTGTATGCACAAGGGGCTAAACATAGAGGGGACAAACAAGGGCAGACAAAGGGATTAAGTCGATTACATCAACCCCAGTGCGTAACTGGTACTTTATTTATCGACCCCAAAAGGATGAAAGGCAAAGTCGACCTCAGCGGAATTTGAACTCAGAACGTAATGGCAGATGAAATACCGCTAAGCATTTCACCCGACGAGCTAACGTTCCTGCCAGCTCACCGCCTTGAAAAATTCAATGTATATATATATATATATATATAT
>NC_068996.1:25209531-25210115 GCF_001194135.2 Octopus bimaculoides | reverse complement strand
TGTTAGACATTATGTAATGTCTATTTATTTATTTTAAACAATTATGAGAATATATATACATATGTAAAACACAATCTTTGCATATGTATATATATTCTCATAATTGTTTAAAATAAATAAATAGACATAATATAATGTCTAACAGTTGACGCATACTATCTCTGGATCCCCTCCATTTTCTTCCTGTCGTATAGATTAAGGGTAAACCACTTTTTACCCTCGCCCATCTATTAAGTTCAATAGTGCAATTGCCATGAAATAACCAACACTTGTGTATTAATAATTGAGTATATTACCAGCAGTATATTGGATTGATACTATCCCTTAGTTGGTTGGTTTCAAAACGTCTAACTCTGAAAAACTAGAAGTGGTTGATAGCTTCCGCTATCTAGGTGACCAAATTAGTAGTGGGGGTGGGTGCGCTGAAAGCGTAGCTGCTACATTAAGAATAGCCTGAGCAAAGTTCAGAGAGCTCATACTTCTGCTGGTGACAAAGGGTCTCTCTCTCAGAGTAAAAGGCAGACTGTATGATGCATGTGTACGAACAGCCATGCTTCATGGCAGTGAAACATGGGCTGTGACTG
>NC_068996.1:25208611-25209521 GCF_001194135.2 Octopus bimaculoides | reverse complement strand
TACGAACAGCCATGCTTCATGGCAGTGAAACATGGGCTGTGACTGCTGAGGACATGCGTAAGCTTGCAAGGAATGAAGCCAGTATTCTCCGATGGATGTGTAATGTCAGCGTGCATACTAGACAGAGTGTTAATACCTTGAGAGAAAAGATGAACTGACGAAGCATTAGTTGTGGTGTGCAAGAAAGATGATTGTGCTGGTATGGTCATGTAGCGAGAATGGATGAGGATAGCTGTGTGAAAAAGTGCCACACCCTAGCAGTTGAGGGAACTTGTGGAAGAGATAGGCCCAGGAAGACCTGGGATGAGGTGGTGAGGCAAGACCTTCGAACATTGGGCCTCACCGAGGCAATGACTTCTAACCGAGACCTTTGGAAATATGCTGTGCATGAGAAGACCCGGCAAGCTAAGTGAGACTTAAATCAAAAGCCTCAGGCAGCCCACTTATACATACCTTCCTTCATTGGACACTAAACTCCGCTTGCGAAGACCTGTTGAGGCAAGTGAAATCGAAATCGAATTAAATTCGACGACTGGCGCCAATGCCGTCTCCTTCATTGGAAACGAAACTCAGCTTGTGAAGACCTATTGGGGCAAGCGAAAGCAAAACCGTCAATGGCACCTGTGCCCAGCATCGCCTTCCTGGCATGTGTAAAGACATTCGAGCGAGATCGTTGCCAGTGCCGCCGAACTGGCTCCTGTGCAGGTGGCACATAAAATACACCATTTTGAGCGTGGTCGTTGCCAGTACCGCCTGACTGGTCTTCGTGCCGGTGGCACGTAAAAGCGCCCACTACACTCTCAGAATGGTTGGCGCTAGGAAGGGCATCCAGCTGTAGAAACTCTGCCAAATCAGATTGGAGCCTGGTGTAGCCATCTGGTTTCACCAGTCCTCAGTCAAATCGTCCAAC
>NC_068996.1:25206062-25208601 GCF_001194135.2 Octopus bimaculoides | reverse complement strand
GGAGCCTGGTGTAGCCATCTGGTTTCACCAGTCCTCAGTCAAATCGTCCAACCCATGCTAGCATGGAAAGCGGACGTTAAACGATGATGATGATATACATATATCATCATCATTATATATATACATATATATATATATATCGTTGTTAATATGTTAAATTGATGTATGTCCAAATTTGGCCAAATGAATTTTTTTCAATATTTATTTTTGTTTACAATAGCCAGTTCTTTTGGTCAAACTATTGTATCTCCAGCTGCTTCAGATGCCAAAAATTGTCACAGTGTAGTGAAATGGTTTTACGATGGAATGATGAAACTATTTTTTCATTTTCTGAAAAACCAACATTTTGGACTTATGATACTTTTGCATTATAGCAATGATATATATATATATACCAGAGTAAGCACATAAATGTGAAACAAGGTGGGAAAAATTAGTACTCGAATACTGGAGGTAGAGTAGTATGCTTTATTATTACAGCTGCAAAAATATCACAAAAAACTGTTACTCAGAGTTTCACATTCCCATTCATCGGGCAGTTGTGATCCACATTTGATCCATTCTGGATCACAACTGCCCAACGAATAGGAATGTGAAACTCTGAATAGCAGTTTTATGTGATGTTTTTGCATCTTTGAGAGGCTGTGTGGTAAGTAGCTTGCTTACCAACAACATGGTTCCAGGTTCAGTCTCACTGTGTGGCACCTTGGGCAAGTGTCTTCTACTATAGCCATATATATATATATATATATATATGTGTGTGTGTGTGTGTGTGTCTGTATTTGTCCCCCCACCATTGCTTGACAACCGATGCTGGTGTGTTTACGTCCCAGTAACTTAACAGTTTAGCAAAAGTGATTGATGGAATAAGTACTAGGCTTACAAAGAATAAGTCCGGGGGTCGATTTGTTTGAGTAAAGGCAGTGCTCCAGCATGGCCACAGTCGAATGGCTGAAAAAAATAAAGGAACAAGTATTTAGTGCATTAAAATATGCAATATTAACTCAACTTCATATACTTAACATGGGATGGTTTTGTTGAGACATTTCTTTTTGGAAGGAAAGTGGGTCTTATATGCTCCACCATGGCTGCAGTCAAGTGACCAAAACAAATAGGATATATATATATATATATACATATATATACAGAAAAGAAGTTTCCCAATGTCCAGCGATGTGAGGACCAAAGAACTGAAGCATTTTCGATTGCAAGACAGTGCGTGAGAGAAAATTGTGATGTCACAGGAGAGAAATGTGTCTGCATGGATGATGGTGCACTTGGTTCTGAAAAGAAAGAGGCTTAGAGGAGCCATTATGAAAGACTACTGAACATGGAGAATGATTGGAAGGAGGAGAGCCTGCCAAATGTTGACCCAGTAGAGGGACCAGCTATCTGAATAGACAGCTCCCTTGTAGATAAAGCAATTAAGGGTATGAAGCCATGAAAAGCCCCCGGCCCATCAGGAATCACTGCTGAGATGCTTAAAACATCTGGTGGTGTGGACTATGGTCACCCGTATTGTAAACCAGGTAGTTCATGATGGAGTCATGCCCAATGATTGGCATAGCAGCACCATAGTCAACTGCTATAAGGGTAAAGGTGATGCTCTCGATAGAAATAACTACAAGGGTATCAAACTGCTGGATCAGGTAATGAAGGTCACAGAAAAGGTCATAGCCCAACTAATTAGGGAGAGAGTCTGCTTAGATGGGATGCAGTTCAGTTTTGTGCCAGGTAGAAGCACCACTGATGCCATATTCCTGGTTCGACAAATGCAGGAGAAATATCTAGCCAGACCCCTACAATTGGCTTTTGTGGACTTGGAGAAAGCCTTTGACAGGGTCCCCCGATCCCTTATCTGGTGGGTTATGTGGAAACTGGGGATTGACGAATGGTTAATAACGGCTGTACAGGCCCTATACAGAGATGCCGTTAGTAAAGGTTAGGGTTGGCAATGAGTATAGTGAAGAATTCCAGGTAGAAGTAGGGATCCACCAAGGATCAGCCCTCAGCCCCCTCTTATTCATCATAGTCCTCCAAGCAATAGCAGAGGAATTCAAGACAGGTTTCCCCTGAGAGCTCTATGCTGATGACCTGGCCCTCATAGCAGAATCACTACCAGAACTAGAAAAGAAATTTCAGGTGAGGAAGCAAGGTTTAGAATTGAAGGGTCTTAGAGTCAATGTTGCAAAGACCAAAGTTCTAGCAAGTAGGAAGGCAAACACATTACACACCCTGTCAAGTAGGTGGCTCTGCTCAATCTGTAGAAAAAGTGTAGGTAGAAACTCCATAAGATGTACCCAGTGTAAGCTATGGACACATAAGAGGTGCAGCAACATCAAAGGAAGATTAACGGGAAGATAGCTTTCATGTGCAGCAGATGCACAGGGGCAATAAACACCACAGATACTCAGAAAACAGATTCCATCATATGCTAGGGGGAGAAATTAGAAGTAGTTGATAGCTTCCGCTACCTAGGTGACCAAGTCTGTAGCGGGGGTGGATGCTCAGAGAGTGTTACCACTAGAATAAGAATAGC
>NC_068996.1:25205169-25206052 GCF_001194135.2 Octopus bimaculoides | reverse complement strand
TAGCGGGGGTGGATGCTCAGAGAGTGTTACCACTAGAATAAGAATAGCCTGGGCAAAGTTCAGAAAGCTCCTACCCCTACTGGTGACAAAGGGCCTCTCGCTAAGAGTGAAAGGTAGATTGCATGATGCACATGTGCAAACAGCCATGCTTCATGGCAGTGAAACATGGGCTGTGACTGCTGAAGACATGCATAGGCTCGAAAGAAATGAAGCTAGCATGATCCGCTGGATGTGTAATGTCAGTGTGCACACACGACAGAGTGTATGAGCTCACACACATGCATAAATGTATGTGAGTGTATACATACACACCCACACACACAGAGGCCGGTATGCGTACATATATATATACTCTTTTACTCTTTTACTTGTTTCAGTCTTTTTGACTGTGGCCATGCTGGAGCACCGCCTTTAGTCGAGCAAATCGACCCCAGGACTTATTCTTTAGAAGCCTGGTACTTATTCTATCAGTCTCTACTGCCGAACCGCTAAGTTACGGGGACATAAACATACCAGCATCGGTTGTCAAGCGATGTTGGGGGGACAAACACAGACACACAAACACACACACACATACATATATATATATATATACATATATACGACGGGCTTCTTTCAGTTTCTGTCTACCAAATCCACTCACAAGGCTTTGGTCGGCCCGAGGCTATAGTAGGAGACACTTGCCCAAGATGCCACGCAGTGGGACTGAACCCGGGACCATGTGGTTGGTAAGCAAACTACCAACCACACAATACCCATATACAAATCTGTACTTATATAAAATATCTATACTTATAATCATATATACTCACATGTACCCGCTTCCATGTTCATATATGCATACATACACACGTATATACACACATACATATATACATACACA
>NC_068996.1:25198725-25205159 GCF_001194135.2 Octopus bimaculoides | reverse complement strand
ATATATATATATATATATATATATATATATATATACATACATACATACATACACACACTTACACATATATACATATAAATATACATATACGTATACATACACGCACATATATATGTATATATATACTTTATTTAAAAGCAGCAGAAATATAGCAAAAGCTGTTACTCAGAGTTTCATGTACCTGTTTGTTGGACAGTTTTGTTAAAATAGAACAGAAATAACAATATGATCGAAACTAGTTAAAGGATACACCTTTAAAAATGGATTTGTTTCATTGGTCCTTTCAATTAACGGTCTTTTAAGCATGAAATGAACAAAATAAACAAAATAAATGAATTCAATATAAATTCATCCTATTATAAAAATCGAAGAAAACCTTAAATCGAAGAGCGGATTCAAAATACATATTGTAAATAATTATGTACAAAATATAATTCAATTAATACATTAAAAATTAAAATTAAAATTTTCACGCTGCATTACATAAATATTTTACAACAGTATATACACATACTAAACCATCAATATACATACATACTTCAAAATACACAGATGGATGTACACAGACGACATACATATACAGACATATATATGTAAGACGTAAATATACACACAAATACACATATACACACATATACATATGTATGCAATCATGCTCGCATGCAAAAATCACTTGGTGTATACATATAGAAGTTATAACAGACAAGCGAGATAAGAAGTAAATTTTTAAACGTAGGGAGGGGGAAAGAAAAAGGAAAGGAAGGATCTTAGATGTAACAGTTAGCAAGAGAAAGAAGTGAGTGAGAGGAGAGGAGAGGAGCGCAAAGTTAAAGGACTCTATACAAGTAACAAATAGGGAGAGAAAAGATACTTTCCTTAAGGAAAGGAAAAGAAAGAAAGAAAGATAGGTGGTTGAATATGTGTAATGAACGTACACAAAATAAAATTACGTATACATGTGTATACAAAAGTGTATATTAGCATAAATACACATACATATATAACATACATTATAAGAGGGATGACAACTAGATGGACATCCAATATGCCAAATGTAGACCCCATATGGCCTGACCACTAAGAAAAAATTGATCTCAAGAAAATTCGGCAAATGTAAGTGAGCAAGACAATTGAAAAGATACAAAATATAATGATTAGTCATATACCAGATTTCATTGTTACCATTTACATATTTACATACGTAAATGTCCACAATTCATCAGTGCGACCATCATAGAAAATATATATACATGTTTACATGTTTACACTTTTATCGCCTTCAAAGTATTCTCCATTTGAAGCAATGCATCGGTCCAGATATATTTTCTACTGTTCAAAGCAGTCCTGGAACTCTTGTGAAGTGATGCCTTTTAATGCCTTCATTTTCCCCCCTCAACCCTTCCACATCTGCAAAACATTTTCCTTTAAGGACTTTTTTTTATTTGGGAAAACAAAAAAGTCACAGGGAGCAAGATCAGGTGAATAGAGATGGTGGGTAAAGTGAGTCATGCTGTTCTTGGTCAAAAACTGTCTCACACTCAAGGCAGTGTGCACAGATGCATTGTCATGATGAAACCACCACTCCCCACTTTGCCACAAGTCGGGGCATTTTCATCTCACTGAGTCTTACAAATGCTTCAGAACTGCCAAAATGTCTGGTTAACAGTCTGACCGGGAGGAAGAAATTTTGTGTGGACAATTCCTTTTACATTGATGAAACAAACCAGCGTCGTCTTAACATTGGACTTCTCTATATGTGCTTTGTGGGGGCATAGTGACATCATTGAATGCTTCCATTGACTTGATTGCTGCTTTGTTTCCTGGTCGTAACCATAGTACAAGCTTTTATCACCAATGATGACCTTCAAAAAAAAAAAGGTCCAGATCAACTTCTGTTCTTTCAGTTCAAGACACATATTCAGTTGTGACAGCTTTTGATCTTCCGTGAGCAAGCGAGACACAAATTTTGCTGCAATTCTTTTCATTCGCAATTCCTTGCTCAAAATTCATTGGCAGGAGCTCCGGGACACACTAATCATATCAACAAGTTCATCAATTGCTAGGCAACAGTCTTCCAAGATAAATTTTTATGATGTTTTCATTCATTCAGGAGGTTGATGGTTGCCCTGGATGAGGTTGGTTTTCAAGCGAAAAGTGACCATTTTTAAAGCATGAAAACCACTTGTAAACTAGTGTTTTTCTCATGGCAGTGTCCTTGTAGGCTGTTTGAGGCATGACAACTGTTTTGGTTGCTGTTTTCTCTGGTAGAAATCAAAATTCCATGGAAGCATGCTGTTCCTTTGTTTCAACCATTGCAAAAATTGATGAACAGAGGAGAATCACTGCAAAACAAAAACACACCATGTGGCAGTACAACTTCAATCGACAACGTGGGTCAGCTGACTGATACCTGAGGGTTGCATCAAGTGGCTTCTAACAGTGGAAGCCTGAACAACAATGGGCTTGTCCCACAGAGAGCATTTCCAGTTATTTTTGAGTATTTCCTTGTATTCTTAGGAGACAAAAAAAAGTGACCAGCAAGCCACTACAGAGAATCACGTTCCTCTTTTGCAGCTTTTGGGCCACTTTTTGCAATCTTGTGGGAGTGTTTTTACCAGATCTTCTAAGCTGTTTTCCCAGCTATTCTCCTGAATTCAAGATTTCCTCAGTTTCTAAAATAAAAATACCAACTCACTTAATGCTTTGGTGTTTGTTTATAAAAATGTTCTCATATCCAAAAAGCTATTATTTGACATTATTAAAGATGGTATCTGTTGTCATTGGTCTTTTAGCTCGAAGATCCAAAGTGTTCAGTTGGATTTTGTGAGAAGCAGACTTCAATTCTCTGTAGCAGCATGCTAGTCTTTTTCCATCTTATAAAGGTATTTTTACCTGATATTCTAAGCTGCTTTTACAGATATTCTCCTACATTCGAAATTTCCCTCATTTCTAACACACACACACATCATCATCATCATTATCAGTAGATCATATAACCAAGAAAACAGCACACTCTAAAAGTTAGAGCAGTAATGTATTTACAGGTGATTAATTATATGTCCGGTCAAAGAGTGACTAATGGTTTTGCATCCATAAAGTGCTTAGCCTTATAGACGACTCAATGACCATGGAGGTTATATGTCCATCCATGGACATATTAACCTCCTGTAAATATATATATGTATATATATATAATGTCAAAAGTGAGGATGTAATTTCCTTGTCAGGGATTTTAAAAATCTTGATATCAACTGGTGTTATCAATTTATATATTGAGAGAAAATTCCTCAATATATAGGGATAAACTGTCCAATATTGTGTTAAGTAAATATAAGAAAATGGAGAAGAAATATAGTGGATACTTATTTAATTTTATTTGCATCATGATGAAGACATATCAAATAGTATAATACAAATAAGATTTAAAGTAACAGAATCAACATAAGAAATAATCAGAAAAGATGTCTACACATGTTTCAATCTGGCCACTAGGTGAACAATTGCTTCAGATCATCACAATTCGAACCATGTTGGATGTAAAAGAGCCCCACAGAATGTCAAGATTTCATCAGAGCGAAATTTCTTACATATTGGTGGTAAATAACGAATAAGATTGATGAGGACTGTATTTTCGAATATTCATGATACAAATAAAATTAAATGTATATCTATCTATCTATCTATCTATCTATCTATCTATCTATCTATCTTTATATATATATATATATAAATGACTCTGGGGAGAGTCATTTTTTGTACGTGCCTTATTGTTTAACACACTCACCAGTTCAATTTCCACTCATTTACTTATTTATTTTTTCTAAAATAGTTAGATATATGTTTACACACACACACACATACATCATTGATAGTGAGATTCAGCCTGTAGTGAAATCTCTCTCTCGAGTATTCATTTACAAATGATAACGTGGTGGCGGCTAACATCTAGCTTTCGGCCACTTGGATTGGTTCTTATTTGCGTGGCATTTATCTCCAGTTCTGTTTTGCGCTAGGGTGCATACCGTCCAATTGTGGCCTTCAGATAAGGTCACGTGAGAGAGTTTTTCTGCATTTCCGGTGAGCCCTATTTCATCTATAAATAAGCCTGTTCCAACTACACTAGTTTGTCATGACCTCAGACTTTTTCAGGTCTAGTCGTAGACCACCACACAGAATACAGCACCAGCCAGTTTCCAGCGACGACGTCAACACCACCAATCTGCTCTGTCTACCACAATGTCGTTGCCAGCGCCAGCACCACCACCAGGGTTCACACCAACAACAACAGCGGTTTCATCTCAACACTGTTTGAGTGGATTGTTTCCACCATGAAATTAACAGCCAGAACCAACCTGCGAGTATCTTCTGTACCAGGTAACCGGTCACAGCATCGATGCTCAACTTCACACACATGTGACACCACAGCTCTGTTCCTTGGCTACAACTTGTTGCATACGAACATTCTCTTGTGTAACTCTTATACGAACTGGTATTTCTCTATCTTTGTTCAGGATGCTTATGTACTGTGTTACAGACTCTCATTCTATGCTCTGTATTCACACTTATACACATATTATTACACACATATTACACATTCACACTTACACACATATTATTGTATTCACACATATTGTACTCACAGTCTTGCTTATACGACGGTCCGTCATTCATATTGTTGTATACATACTCTTGTACAAGAAGGCCTGACATACACATTGTATTGTTTATATTGCCGCATGCACACACATACAGACACACTGTTCACTATGTTAATAAACCTACTCTTTATATATATCTAACGGTTGTCTGTCACTCTCTCTCTTTCCTTTACTGGCACTTGCTCGCATCTCACATTGTGAGCCCTTCATATATCATGTTATATATGTTTTTGTGTTCGACCGTGTGACACATTAAAAGGAGCCTTCTCCTGTTCGTTGCCATCTCCTTTGGTTCGCATGGTCGTTTCCTACAAGCCTTTATGTTGCTACCAGACGTCTGCCACTGAGGATCCAAAGCAGAGTGAAATCATATGATTTGGCAGTTCTAGCAGCTATTCCTGTCTATCATTAATATAAATGCAAGTGCTTTTATGCACTCTGAGTCCAAATGAGAGGTCCTCTCAAAAGGTAAATAATGCAGTATTCTGTGTTTTAACACAGTTTACACATTAAGTTGGAGATAAAGATTGCCTTATATCTGAATAGTTGCAGGAGTGGCTGTGTGGTAAGAAGCTTGCTTACCAACCACATGGTTCCAGGTTCAGTCCCACTGTGTGGCACCTTGGGCAAGTGTCTTCTAATATAGCTTTGGGCCAACCAAAGCCTTGTGAGTATACGGAAACTGACAGTAAACAGAAACTCTGTGTGTGTGTGTGTGTGTCTGTGCGTGTTTGTGCGTGTGTCTGTGCATGCGTATGTGTGTGTTTGTCTCCCCAACATGGCTTGACAACTGATGTTGGACCAGGCTGTATATTGTGTTCTTCAGCAAGGCACTTTATTCACATTGTGCTCCAGTTCACTCAGCTGTAGAAATGAGTTGCAACATCATTGGTCCTTGCAGAGAACTGGAAAAAAAACTGATGCTGTCAGAGAAGCCATTGTTTACAACCAGCTGACACAGAGGGGAAACATGAAACCCACACACTCTCTCTCACTCTCGCACACACACATTAATATTCAGGCATACCTCAATATAAGTTGATAATTGGTTCCAAGACTTGCAACTTAATTTGAAAATCAGCATATCAGGAAAAGGAATTTTTGAAACTTTATCAACTTACATCTGTTTTGGTAAATGGCTCATACATATTTTCACATGTATTTTATTTGATTTTCTGTTTCAGTATTGATTTTTTAGGTGTTTATGTATTTTTTTTTTTATATTTATGATTTGAAATACATTCATTGAGACTGATGTAAAGTCAGATAACTCAATTGAAGTTGAGGTATATTTTATTCTCCTTAATATCTTAAAGGAGTGATGTAAAGTTGAAAAAGATGTAACTTGAATGATGTAACAAGTTGAGGTATGCCTGTATGTATGTATGTATGTATGTATGTGTGTATATCATCATCATTTAATATCTGTTGTCTATGCTGGCATAGGCTGGATGGTGTGACCAGAATTGGCAAGCAAATGGGGGAGGCTGCACCAGACTGCAGTATATATATATATATATATATATATATATATTGATGTACTTGGGGATGGTCATATTGCCAGTTTAGCCAATAAAAACACACGCACTGTATATTTGGTGTTAATTTGCTTCAGCTTTATATTACATTAATCTTAATCTTATTTCGGCCAGAGTTCTTTCGTCACACTTCTGTGACCTCATCAGTGGTCTTTTGTTTCCTTCTTTCTTATGTGTGTCTCACCTTGCTAACTATCAGCCATTTTGTATTTTGTATTCCTATTGTATGTGTCTACGC
>NC_068996.1:25198051-25198715 GCF_001194135.2 Octopus bimaculoides | reverse complement strand
TTCCATTCTAGTTTCCTATTCAGGCTAGGTTTCTCTTCTATTATGTGTGTAGCTTCAGTAATTTGTCTAAGTGCTGCATCACTGCTATGTGTAGATAAGATTTTAATTTCTATGTTGTTGATTGAGCCTCTATGTTCTTGCTCAGCGTGCTGGTACAGAACTGATGAGTTCTTCCCTTCCTTAAGTTCCCTCCAATGTTCGTTTGCCCGCTCCCCTATGCTCCTTGCTGTTTCGCCTACATATGTCATTGTCTTATTTCTGCATCGTCCCTCTGTACATCTTATACTATAGACCACAAAAAAAACAAAAAAAAACACACACATGAACAAATAAATAAAAACAAATACAAACGAACACGTATTAACAGAGAATATAGGTGATACAGACACTCCCCATACACACATGCACTTACAAAAGACACAGACACATTGAAGGACACGCATGCGTAGACACATACAATAGGAATACAAAATACAAAATGGCTGATAGTTAGCAAGGTGAGACACACATAAGAAAGAAGGAAACAAAAGACCACTGATGAGGTCACAGAAGTGTGACGAAAGAACTCTGGCCGAAATAAGATTAAGATTAATGTAATATAAAGCTGAAGCAAATTAACACCAAATATACAGTGCGTGTGTTTTTATTGGCTAACCTGGCACAA
>NC_068996.1:25196272-25197738 GCF_001194135.2 Octopus bimaculoides | reverse complement strand
ATATATATATATATATACAGAGTTTGGACAAAATAATGGAAACACCTAGCATCATAGCATCATAATTTTGAAATATCTATAAAACCATCAGAAGCTTGTTTATTTTTATGTTTTTTGATTTATTATTAGTGTTGTTTAATATGTTTTGGTAAAATTGCTGTTTCTTTTCAGATATCATCAGATAAAGGTAATTAAAATTAATTAAATTGACAGATCTATTGGACTTTCAAAGAGGTCGAATTGTTGGTGCTCATATGGCAGGTGCTAGTGTAACCAAAACATCCGAAATATTTGGTGTATCAAGAAGTATTGTCTCGAAAGTAATGACAGCCTTTTAGAAAGAGGGAAAAACCTCCTTGCTGAAACAAAACTCCGGAAGAAAACCAAAACACGAATTGTTAGAAAGGATCACAAAAGTACAGCTCCCAAAATTACTGCAGAGCTTAATGACCACCTCAAGAAGCCAGTTTCCACAAAAACTGTTCGCCAGGAGCTGTACAAAGCTGGATTTCATGGGAGGGCTGTAATAAGAAAACCACTACTTTCAAAATAAATGTTGCAAAGCATTTAGAGTGGAGTAAAAACCTACAGAATTGGTCTCTAGAGCAGTGGAAGAATGTTATTTTCTTGGACAAGTAATCCTTTACCCTATTTCCGACCACTGGCTGACTTTACGTGTGGAGACAACCAAAAGAAGCATTTGACCCAGACTGCCTTCTTCCAACTGTTAAACATAGAGGAGGATCTTTAATGATCTGGGGGCTATATTTTGGAAATCCACTGGGTCAATGGTTTCCCTCCATGGCAGAATTAGTAATCAAGACTATTTAAGCATTTTATCTGATCAAATTCATCCTATGGTTATGGAACTGTTTCTGAAGGGAAACACAATCTTTCAGGATGATAATGCACCAATTCGCATAGCTAAAGTTGTTACTGAATGGCACGAGGAACATTCTAATGAAGTTGAACATCTTATCTGGCCACCACAGCCCCCAGCTCTCAATATTATTGAACATTTATGGTGCATTTTAGAAAAACAAGTAAGAAGTTGATATCCTCCAGCATCATCACTACAAGAACTGGAAACTGTTTTAGGTGAAGAATGGACAAAAATTCCTTTGGAAACAATTCAAACTTTGTATGAACCCATGCCTCATAGAATTCATGCTGTAATTACTGTCAAGGGCGGTCCTAACCCATATTAAAATAAATTTGTTTGAAATTTTAAGGTGGTTCCATTATTTTGTTCAACCCCTGTATGTATGGAGTAATCGTTATTGATGAGCTTTAATTCCAAACAAAACTAGCTCTCTAGTATAGTGACCTCACTCACAGTGGAGCTATCATCTCCCCTGTTAATGTGTTTTTTGTGGCTATATGGGTCTTTGACTCTTGTTTCTAGCAATCTAGATACTACCCTGTACCCTCAGTCACTATTAGTAGCAACTGAATTTTCCCTTTTT
>NC_068996.1:25186732-25196044 GCF_001194135.2 Octopus bimaculoides | reverse complement strand
ATAGTTGAAATTTATAGAGAAACAAAAGACGAAGGCAGGTGTATAAACAACAAGTAGGTGTATTAGTTTAATGCTCGGGAAGGGGAGAAAGTCTTTTA
This sequence comes from Octopus bimaculoides, assembly GCF_001194135.2. Lineage (NCBI taxonomy): Eukaryota > Metazoa > Mollusca > Cephalopoda > Octopoda > Octopodidae > Octopus > Octopus bimaculoides. The sequence goes on along the minus strand of NC_068996.1, from coordinate 25,195,946 downwards.
TGCTTTGAGCCCATGCACTTCGCCAGAAAGGAGCACAAAGAAATAAATAGAGAATTAAAAAAACTTGTAGATTTAGCAGTCAATCATGGCAACTGGTTAGAAAAAGTTAGTTGAACAGGAGAGCTAGGAAGATGGGGAGATAATAAAGTACTGGTGATCTCAAAATGAAGGTGCACATATGTGTGTGTATGTGAGAGTGTGTAAGTGTTTGCATGTGGATAGGGGTGGTGGCTTTGATGTGTGTATCTGTAATGTGTGGTTGTGTGGACGATGGTGTGGGTACTGGGAAGTGGTCAGTGCTAGTGTGTGCAGAGTGCTATGGGGTGGTGTGATGTGTGGTTGTGTGTGGTGTGGGTGTGTGGAGATGTGAGGATGGCATGTGGGTTTGGGGTGAGGATGTAAGGTGGAGTGAAGATGTGGGGTGGAATGTGTAGGGGTAGGGTATGGATGGTGGGGGTATCAATGAAGGGAGAAGGTGGGTATGAGTGAAGAGAGGAAGTAGGTGTTAGATGAAGAGAGGAGAGGAGGGGAGTTAGATGAAGAGGGGAGGGGAGTTGAGCCCATGTGATGCAAAGGAGTGAAGAGAGAAGATTAATTCCTGTTCATGGTGAAGGTGGGAGTCTAGATGGCCTCTGTGCAAAGACAATCCAAACAGGTATTGTAATGAATGACCGGTAGAGCAGAAATGGTGTGAGACTAGGGTGTCATTGCTGAGTCTAATGTCTCAGAGGTGCTCTGTGAACCGTTCAACCAAGCGGCATCCCTTTTGACTGATGTACAGAGAAGGGCAGAAAGAGCAGGAGATGCAGTAAATGACATTGCTAAAAGTGCAGGTAAAGAAGTCAGTGATATGATAGGGACAATGATGGGTGCCTGTGAGGATGGTGGTGTTGGAGAGGTATGGGCAAGTGCAGCAGCATGGGTGGGAGCTGGGATCAAACCAGGTTGGGAGGTGGGGTTAGGGAAGAATCTGTGGACCAGGAGGTCACATAAGTTATGGGCTTGTTTGAAGGAGGGAAGGGGTAAGCTGGGGGGAGATGTGTGAAGTGGAAGGGTCAGACTGGAGTCGCCGGAAGGCTCAGAGAATGGTGTGTTGGAGGAGCAGGATGGAGGGATGGTAGGTAAGGAGAAATGGTAGATGGGCAACGGTGGGGTGGGTGTGAGAGAGCAGAGGCATGGTCCACGGAATATACTCTGGTAAGGGCGGTGTGGATAGTGGTGAGGGGATATTCACAAAGGAAGTGTCAAGCCATGAGTTGAGACTGAGTCCCAAAGTCGTGGTTGTCACTGCAGAGCCTGCACAGATGGAGGAATTAGGAGTAGGGGACGGAGAGCTTGGTGTCAGTAAAGTGGAAGGAGGAGAAGTTGAGGTATGAGTGTGAGTCAGTGTGTTTGTAGTGGATGGAGGTAATGAGAGCAGAGCTGTGTATGTTGACTGAAATGTCAAGAAAGGCAACGGAAGTGTTTGAAATGGTGCAGGAGAATTTGAGGGCAGGATGGAAGGATTGGATAAAAGACAGGAAGGAGTCTAGTTGTTCGTGGGAGAGTGAAGTTGCACTGATACAGTCATCAATATAATGACCATATAGTTCAGAATCAGGACCAGTGAATCTTGAAAATATTTGGTCTTCAAAGTAGCCAACGAACAGGTTCGCATAGTTGGGGCCCATTCTCATTCCTATGGCTACTCCCGAGAACTGTTTGTAGAACTCCCTTGCAAACGAGAAGCAGTTGAGGAAGAGAACAAGTTTGACCAGACGAAGAAGTGTGGATGTGTCACACTAGGGGTTGGGTTGAAGGTCTAAGGAGTGTTTGAGGGTAAGAAGTCCTTTGTTGTGTGGGATAACCATATATAGACTTTGATATCAAGAGTGAAGAGAAGTTTAGAAGGGCCAGGAGGGAAGGAGAAAGAGTTGAAAAGACGGAGTGCCTGGTTAATATCGTGGATGTGGGAGGAGAGGGAAGCCACTTGCAGGGAGGGGCAAGGACATCGTTGAGATATTTCGAGATCAGTTCCATGGGGCAGTTACAGGTGGAGATGATGGGGCGGCCAGAGTTATTGGGCTTGTGGATTTGGGGAAGTAAGTAAATGGTGGGGGATGGGGGGGTGGAGTGCAGACAATAAAGTTGGAGACGAGAGGAGGAGATGAGGCCATGGATAGTGAACGTCAAATCAAACATTAAACTGAACATTAAAAATAACAAAACAACAAAAGATGCATATATGGAATGCATTAGCATGACACTCAGTAAAGGTGGAGAAAAGAGAAAGAAAAAATCCAGAGAAGGAAAAAAATCTAGAGAAGGAAAAAAAATCTAGGGAAAGCACATCGTGGCTATCTCTCAAGGTCAAGGATGATGGATTTTGTTTTTATTTTTGTTTTTTTTAATTTATATTATTGATGGATCCTGAGGTGATTGAAGAGTCCAGTTCTTGCTCAGAAACTAATTTCCACAAGTGGTACAGATGAGAGGTAAAAGGGATTCATAATGTTAAAAGGGATTTATAATGCAGGCAGATATCTAGAAAGCACTCAGTGGTTAAGTGAACATGGTTAACTACATCAAACAACCACATATATATATATGTGTAAGTATATGTGTGTGTATCTTTTATCTTTTATTTGTTTCAGCTATTAGACTGTAGCCATACTGGGGCACCACCTTGAAGAATTTTTAACTGAATGAATCAACCCAATTCTTTTCCGTTCATTTTTTTTCTTAAAGCCTGTAACTTATACAATCTATCTCTTTGTCAAACTGCTAAGTTATGAAGATGTAAACACACTGACATGGTTGTCAAGTGGTGGTGGAGGACAAACACAGGCACAAAGACACACATATATCATCATCATTTAACGTCTGCTGTCCATGCTGGCATGGGTTGGATGGTTTGACCAGGCTGGCATGCTGGAAAGCTGCACCAGGCTCCAGTCTGATTTGGCATGGTTTCTACAGCTGGATGCCATTCATAATGCCAACCACTTTACAGAGTGTGCTGGATGCTTTTATGTGGCACCATACAAGCACTTGTACATGCACCAGCACAAAGGGTTTTTATGTAGCATGGGCACAAGATTCTTGCAGGTCAATCCTGTTGGGGGACCAGCCTTAAAACTTCTAGCTTCTGCTCTGGAACATGAGTATATATATATATATATATATATATGTGTGTGTGTATGTATATATAAATTAAAAACGTAAAAATAAAAACACAACACAAAGGATTCCACAGTACACGTGTTTCAAGCTTTATAGTCGTTGCCTCTCATGTTTCTCCCTCTTTTACTTTTTTCTTGGTGACTTCTTCTTTGTGATATAATACTTGGAAAGAATATATTTGCGGCTGAAGATAGCTTTATACCATCCTGTCTATCAATTATATACCAATATAATGATGCAACGACTATAAAGCTTGAAACATGTGTACCGCGGAATCCTTTGTGTTCTGTTTTTATTTTTACGTTTTAAATTTATTCTTTCACCCCAGTCACGATCTGGCATACACAGGTGCTTACAATTATCAAGTATTACCTATAACATTTACTTTACCTATATGTATATATAGGTAAAATAGAAGTTGAAAATGCACTGAGAATAGTTAAAATAGTTTTTATTATTATATTTAAAGATTTAACCAGTTTCATAGTTTACATTGTTTTTCAAAAAGTTCAAATAGAAAGACGTGGCTTATTTTGCAGCTGTTTTGCTTCTTACTAGTGTTTGAAGCTTGCCCTATTTTTATAGGGAGTTCATGGCTCAAATTAGTATATGTTTTGAATAGGGTTTGATTGATAGAGGATAGTCACGTGACTGGTCTTAGAAATTTTTGTAGTTCCCTACTATGTCCTTGTGTTAGTATCAAGTGACAATGTTTGGTGTCCTAAGTTAAGGCTGACATGGTTGACTGAACAAGTCTAGTGGTAGTACTAAACAGTCAATGCTCTGAATGTTTTCTGTCAAGTGTTTGTAGAGAATGAACACAATTAAGTTTAGAACCCTCTATATGAAATTTTTGTAGTTCCCACTACATCCATGCATTAGTGTCATGTAGCAGTATACTTTGCACCTAGAATGAAGGCCGACACAGTTGAGTGAACATGTTTAGTTACAATCAAGTGACTTGATTGTAACTAAATGCCATTTGTATGACACCGGGGTGCTTTCATGCACCCAAAAATATTTTAACTATTCTCAGTGCCTTTTCAACTTCTATTTTCCCTATATTTCTATCCATGTGGAATAAAATAATTTTGTTTTCCATATCATCATCATCATCATCATCATCATCGTTTAACGTCTGCTTTCCAAGCTAGCATGGGTTGGACGATTTGACTGAGGACTGGTGAAACCAGATGGCTACACCAGGCTCCAATCTGATTTGGCAGAGTTTCTACAGCTGGATGCCCTTCCTAACACATACACACACACACACACACACACACACACACACACACACACATATATATATATATATATATATATATATATGTATGTATGTATGTATGTATGTATGTATGTATGTATGTATGTATGTATGTATGTATATGTATGTATGACAGGCTTCTTTCATTTTCTGTCTACCAAATCCACTCACAAGGTTTTGGTCAGCCTGAAGCTATAGTAGAGGAAAAGTAGCCATTTGGATATCAGAGCATTGTGCATTTAAGCTGCTTGGAGATTTCATTTAGTTGGAATTCCTTTGTGTTGGATGAACTTTCAAACTTATACATAAATAAGAAATAACATTGGTTGACATGGAAGAGGTGAAATATCAATGCTACCACAATGACTCCCTTCCCTCCATCTTAAAATGTGAAAATATTGCTTTCCAACAGTATGGAGGTCATTTTATGTTTATTTGTATGTGTATGCATGCATGTGTGTGTGTGTGTGTGTGTGTGTGTGTGTGTGTGTGTGTATGTGTGTGCACATGTGTGTTTGTGTGTATATGTGTACGCATGTATGTGTATATGTATGTATGCATATATGAGTGTATGTATGTATGTATACATGCATGTATGTATGCATATATGTATATATGCATATGAGTGAGCAGACAAACAAAAGAAAATGGCAGCAAGCACATTTTGTAGGTATTACTTATATTTTTAATAACACTTTGACTTAGTTCCAGGTATTGAGAAAAGAGTAAGGGATTTGAGACAAATTCAAAATTGTTTTTAAATGTTAGGACTCTAATGGTCAGCTCTGACTGTAGGAAGCAACACCAGTTCTCTCCTTTATTCTTAAGCCTATGTGCTCCAACAGTATTTTGACATGAAGTTGATGCCACTTTGGTGGCAAGCAGTCATATAAGGTAATCAGTAACATCGGTTCATTGCATTTAGTACCAAACATGGTAGAGCTGGATGTTGTCACAGTTTAGTAGATCAGTCACCATTCAATGGTGTATAATCACATTAACAGCAGCAATCTTTGCATAGGAGTAACCAGATTTGATAGGTTAAAACCAAAGTGAGATCACCAACATTGGTAGGACAGTAGTCTATACAAGAAGCAGGGATTAAACACCCTACCCTTAAGTTTTAGAGGAAGCCAAGCCAAGAATGGACTATCTGGATTATCAGCTGCAAGTAGTTGGAAATTCATTAATTGGTTGTACCTCTGGTGGATACAATAAGGTATTTTATTCTCCCTGTTGATGGAGGTTGATGAAGTATGTGTAGTCTCTCAGAGAGACAGAGCTAGCAATTGTAAGTTCCTGGAGAGTAACTGAGGGTCTCTATCAATAATACTCCATTTGATTTCTAGGAAAATTTCCAATGATTGCAGAGTCTCTAGATGAAGCAAGTCAGGAAAGTAGAATTTTTCCCTAACTCAGCAGGTGAAGAAGTGCACATGCTGGGTGTAACTTCCTTTAAAAAAAACCCATAGATTGTCATGCCTGTTTAATTTTATCTAATGCCATTGGATGGTGTGAAGGTAGCTTTATAGACTACAGCCTTTGAGAGGCAGGATCTTCTCAGTGGGCAATTGATAGAATTTCCTGGCTTCAGACAAATGTTTGGGCAACAAATGACCCAGGTTGTGTGTGTGTGTGTGTGTGTGTGTGTGTGTACATACATGTGCGAATGTGTGTGTGTGTGTGTGTGTGTGTGTGTGTGTGTACATGCATGTGTGAATGTGTGTGTGTGTATGTATGTGTGTGTACATATATGTGTATGCATACAAACATATAAACACAGACACACTCACACACACACATACATATATGTATTTATAGATATGTATATATGTACATAATACATATGTATATATACATACATATATGTACATACATACATATATATACACACACATACACATACACAAGCACACACACACACACATGCACACACACACACATACATACACATATACATTCATATTAAGATTCTTCTAATATTAGATGACACATATTTCTGTCTTATCTACATGGGAGTGTATTTTTGATTCCTATCTTATTCAGTAGTAAAGTACAAATCTAAGAAACAGATTTTCACAGTAAATTGGTATTTTCAGAATAGTGAGTAATAATAAAAGATACACAAGTATGTGTATGTCAGTATACATACTTATGTGTGTGCATGTGTTTGTACATATGCATATATATCATATACAAACATATATGCACATGCATGTCTGTGTGTATATATATTACACACACACACACATAGATATATATGTGTGTGTGTATACACACATGCACTCACAAATATATCTATACACACACACACATCTGTATATATATATATATATATATATATATATATATATATATATATAGAGAGAGAGAGAGAGAGAGAGAGAGAGAGAGAGAGAGAGAGAGAGATATGTATAATGTTGATATCATAAGAATTTATAAACCTCAAAAGAATATGAGATGATTCTTTTTTGGAAGAGTGAAGCTTGGAGCACATTAAATTATAAATAATATCATGTAAATATGGGATTGAAAATCACCTCCTGCAGGCATGTTCATTGTTCCACTATTGGACTAAACAATCCTGCAAATTTATCCATCAATTTTAGAAACTTTAGTCCTTCTTACCGGTAACCTTTTGCAGCGTAAAGGGATTCTCTACCCAATATTTACATGCTGTTATTTTTAGTTTCAAGTGCATTGAAATCCACTTTTCGAAAAGAAGAATTATATATATGGGAAAATATGTTGTTGAAAATGCACCTAAATTTCAAAAACTTGTAAATGTTTAAAATACATTTATTTACATATATACCAAACAAGTTTCAACAATATTTTTTGTTTATCAATGGTAAAAGTTTAAAGTTATGAATTAGAAAAACATCTTTAAAAGTTTCAATGTTGACAAATTAAAATGTTTCAATGTCGACAAATTAAAATGGTTCAATGTTGACAAATTAGGATGTTTCAATGTTGACAAATTAACATGTTCAAAACAGATAAATTTAGCATTATGAATTAGGAGGACAGGTGTAAGTTTGAATGTTCACAGCAGTCACTAATATTAAAACTGTATATCAATTTGTTTGAATGAACAAAGTTCATTAATTTTAGTGGTGGTCAACAAGTCATACTGAAAAACAACAAGGGAAAAATGAAAATAGTAAAAAAAGGAATTTGGTTTACAGCTTCTCTGATCCTCTTTCTGTAGACACTTTCACTTGTAGTGGTATGTCTTGGGACTAGATGTATTTATAATTTTTTCCACGAGCAGATCTGATTTTTGATTCGTTAAAACACTGGTGACTTTTCTTTTTCCCTGCGGTCATTCTTGTCGTTCTGCTTGGTTGGTTTCCCTGTGGAGACAGTCATAAGTCATTCCAGTTGGTTGGTTCTCTTAAAGGGCCGTTTTGTTTTATTTGCTGAAGTTCAGTTTTGATTGATCTGGAGTTAGGTGACGTCAGCAACAGGTGTTTGTAAAATTTCATTAGACTACAGGTAGGTGACGTCAGCAACTGGTGTTTGTATGGTGATTTGGAGTTGCAGTTTCGGAACACGGTCGGAAGATTGTTACTAAAGTTTTAAAAAAATTTTGTTGTTCCTGGTTGTTTTTTGTATTCAAATTAAGTCTTTTTTCTTTTCTTTTTACTGCTTTTTCTTCTTTCTAAAGGATATTCAGCTGTGGTTTATATATAAACCACATTTACGAGTTTTTGAAATTTAGGTGCATTTTCAACAATACATTTTCCTATACATTTATATTATTATATGATTGAACACCACACATCCTCTTCCAAGTAAGTTTAATCTTAATAATTCTGATGCGCACTCTATATGATCCTTTTACTCTTTCGCTTTTGTTCTTCTCTCTCTTATTCTTTTACCTCCTCTTCTCCCACTATTCTATCCTATTACTCTGTCACTCTCTCTCCCTCACTCCTCCTCCCTTCCTCACGTGGCTCCCACGTGACTATCGGCCATCTTTCTTTCTCTCTGTTGTAGCTGGAACAAGGAAGACATGCTCTTGTTTGTCTCCTGTCCTAGCTGGATTTACGCATTCGCCACCACAACCTCATTTAGGCTCAGGAGCCCTTCCTGGTTGTTTTCACTCTCCTGTTTGTGTTACCTATTTTGACCTTCCACAAAATCCCAAATTTTATTTAATTTGATTTGTGGGAGCAACTGTTTTATTGAAAGCATATATTGTTGTTAAATGCTAAAAAAAAAAAGAGACTAGAAAAACAGTCAACAACTGATGAAGGGTCGTTCTTTATGTTTGTTTTGTTTTCTATTAGTGTCTTTCGTTGTTCGAAAGAATAGTTCATGCTCCATGTACTCATGCTTCGTACTTTTTTATTGTACATGTTTCATAACGTCCTGTGCCTACATATGCATATATATATATATATACGTATAGATGTAAGTATATACATATAGAACTGTAGTCTATTCTTAGCTACAATAGCAACAACATGAATTTCTTCCATCTTCTTACTCTGTTAAAATATTTGAGAAAAATTATATTAATGTCTCCTACCTGTTAAAATTCCATTTATTTGTTTGTTCAGCTGAATATGACATTGCATTTAAGTTGATGTAATGATTGCATTGTTCAATTAAATGGAGCCGCTTGAAATGGTTGTACTGCATCACTACTTGATATCCTGTTGCTTATTTTGATTTTATTCACCTTACTTCAAGCTGTGCGGAGAATACTGGACTGACTTGGTGCTTCAACTTAAGTACCTAATTCAACTGAATCTCAATTATTTCTTATATATATATATA
>NC_068996.1:25185638-25186429 GCF_001194135.2 Octopus bimaculoides | reverse complement strand
ATTCTTCACCTAAAACAATCTCCAGTTCTTGTAGTGATGATAGTGGAGGATATTGACTCCTTACTTGTTTTTCTAAAATGCACCATAAATGTTCAATAATATTGAGATCTGGGGACTGTGGTGGCCAGATAAGATGTTCAACTTCACTAGAATTTTCCTTGTGCCATTCAGTAACAATTTTAGCTGTGTGAATTGGTGCATTATCATCCTGAAAGATTGCGTTTCCCTCCGGAAATAGTTCCGTAACCATAGAATGAATTTGATCAGATAAAATGCTTAAATAGTCTTGACTATTAATTCTACCATGAAGGGAAATCATTGGGCTAGTGGATTTCCAAGATATAGCCCCCAGATCATTATAGATCTTCCTCTATGTTTAACAGTTGGAAGAAGGCAGTCTAGGTCAAATGCTTCTTTTGGCATGCATTCCACCTCACTAGCAGAATATGTCCATGATTTAAACGATAATAGAATTTGCTTTAAATTGAATTGGTTAGTATTGAGGTGTGCAATACCTGACCAAGGAGGTAGAAATTTGTATGAGTTGTGTACAAAGGAAAAGTTACAGATTATTTTATCTAATGAAAAAAATAACCTCTTTAACAAACGTAGTGAAATAGGGGTTTATTGTATGTACCAAGAGGGTAGGGCATTCTGATGTTACTGGATGAGGAAATACTGAACCATGAGGCAGTATGTTAGTGCACAAACCAGCCTCACACGCACAAGCACGCACGCGCGCACACACACACACACACACACACACACACACACACACACACACACACACA
>NC_068996.1:25184521-25184979 GCF_001194135.2 Octopus bimaculoides | reverse complement strand
GGCCGTTTTCGTGCGGGTGACACGTAAAAGCACCCACTACACTCTCTGAGTGGTTGGCGTTAGGAAGGGCATCCAGCTGTAGAAACTCTGCCAAATTAGATTGGAGCCTGGTGTTGCCATCCGGTTTCACCAGTCCTCAGTCAAATCGTCCAACCCATGCTAGCATGGAAAGCGGACGTTAAACGATGATGATGATGATGATGATGATATATATACATATATATATATATAGACCACCAGCTATTAGGGTCTGAGAGATACTGTACAGTTGAGTGCTTTATGGATGTGAAACCCAGTTAACCCCATAGACCAGCCATAACTATCTGGGTTTTTTTGGGTATTCCTTCATATGTGTGCATATATATATATATATATATATACAGAGAGAGAGAGAGAGAGAGAGAGAGAGAGAGAGAGAGAGAGAGAGAGAGAGAGAGAGAGAGAGAGAGAGAGAGAGA
>NC_068996.1:25182889-25184478 GCF_001194135.2 Octopus bimaculoides | reverse complement strand
GAGAGAGAGAGAGAGAGAGAGAGAGAGAGAGAGAGAGAGAGAGAGAGAGAGAGAGTGAGAAAGAGAGAGAGAGAGAGATAAATAGATACATAGATTGATAGATAAATAGGTAGATAGATAGATATACAAATGTGTGTGTGTGTGTGTGTGATGTATATGTGCTTGTATATCTTCATATTGTCACAGCTTGGGCAAGTAATTATATTTGTTTATGACCCAGATAAACAATATACCCTAGAATAGGCATTTTGATCTGCAACATCACGTGAAAGCAGTTGCCTTATTTGCAAAACAAATAACGATCAGTGTCAAGAATGGCAAGTGGGAGTACAATGCTGTTTTATGATGTTTTTTTCAAAATTATGAGGGCATGGAGAAAAATAAACATTAAAAACACAGATATATACATAAACGTACAAGTAGATGTATATATATGAATTCTCCAAAAGTGATTAGGGCTACTGCTGAGTTGTTGAAAATCTTTCACTAACATTTATCAAAATGATTGAAGAAAGTTGTCATTGATCACTGTTGCATGTGGAGAGTAAACTGAATGAAGGAGAGGGTAACTGCCCGATTAAATTTCTAATAGTCATTTGCTAGACATGTGTTGTCACAGAGGAAAATTGGCTCTGTTCATATGACCAATAGTGAACATAACCGAAGTTTTTGGAGCATGTTGAAAATTTTTTGATGATATGACATTGTTGTGATAGTTCAAACAGGATTCAAGAAATAATGATGTGTGATTCCATTTCCCAATCATGTAGCAATGATCACAACCTTCATTTGATGCATCTTTGCCTTTGGAAAGTATTTAACCTCTTGCTTCAGTTCAGTAACTGTTCTGAATGCCACCAGTTGTTTGTTGTTTTGGATCCATATTTTTTACATTCCATGTCATGATAAGATAAAAAAAAAAAAAGGATCATTTTGTTGAGCAGACTCCATAACAACATTCTTTTTTCATTCAGCTTCTGTGGTAGCCATTTGTAGAGATTTTTCATTTTCAGTCAATGTGCAAATATCAACTAACACTTGAATGGTCAGTGCTTAATTGTACTACAACCTTTTGAGTTGTTTTGCATTGGTCTGCAGTCTATAATGGCCCTCAACTGGTTATTGTCAATTATAGAAGTCCATCAGTGGCCTTGCTAATTTTCTAGGCTCTTGTTCCACAACAAAATTTTGGAACCAATTTTAAGTTGTACAGGTTTGATATTGTGAACAGCTTCCACAGCGTGCTGTTTTGTTTGAACACATATAATAAAATCACTCAAACTTATAATTTTTCACCTTTAATCGGATGGCCTAAAATAAACAATGATGGAAATGAAACCAAATCCATTAGCTATAAATCAATAAACCAAAATCTGCACTTTCAAATGGCATATCAAGTGAACACAGTTAATTAAAAGTACGTTTCAAATATATGTACATCTATCTATCTATATATCTATCTATTTATCTGTCTGTCTGTCTGTCTGTCTGTCTGTCTGTCTGTCTGTCTGTCTGTCTGTCTGTTTGTCTGTCTGCCTGCCTGCCTGCCTGCCTGCCTGCCTGCCTGCCTGCCTGCCTGCCTGTCTGTC
>NC_068996.1:25179315-25182694 GCF_001194135.2 Octopus bimaculoides | reverse complement strand
TATATATATATATATATATATATATATATATATATATATATATATATATGTATATATATATATATATGTATATATATATATGTATGTGTGTGTGTGTGTGTGTATGCATACATACATAATTTTTTTATGGTCAGATGCTTTACCAGTTGTCAACCCTCACCTGTTTCCTTGTTTCTAGGTCACACAGGTTCTAGGAAAACCTGTGACTTGACAAATTTTCTTGAAAGATTAAAAACAAACCACTTGTATGTCAGTGACCTATTTTATGACTATCACAGGATACAAAGTCAAGGAATTATACACATTACACACACATATACAAGCACAAACACACACACACAATCATACATGCATATATGTATATATAAACAAACATCATCATCATCATCATTTAACGTTCGTTTTCCATGCTGGCATGGGTTGGACGGTTCGACCGGGGTCTGGGAAGCCAGGAGACTGCACCAGGCTCCAGTCTGATCTGGCAGTGTTTCTACAGCTGGATGCCCTTCTTAATGCCAACCACTCCATGTGTGTAGTGGGTGCTTTTTACGTGCCACTGGCACAGGGGCCAGAGGAGGCTGGCAATGGCCACGATTAGTTGGTGCTTTTTACGTGCCACCGGCACGGAAGCCAGTCAAGACAGCGCTGGCATCGGCCGTGTTCGAATGGTGCTTTTTACATGGCACCGGTACGGGTATTACAACTACAATTTCCATTTGATTTTCATTTTGATGTTGATGTACTTGACTCAATAGGTCTCCTCAAGCACAGCAGGTCGCCCTATGATCCATGGTACTTTTGAATGGGCTGGGGCTGGTTATGCAAAACTGGTATAGGATACAACCATGAACTCACTTTATTTGTCAGGTCTTCGCAGTCACAGCATATCTCCAGAGGCCTTGGTCTTTCGTCATTGCCTCTGTGAGGCCCAGCGTTCAAAGGTCATGCTTGACTATCTCATCCCATGTCTTCTTGGGTCTACCTCTACTCCAGATTCCTTCAACTGTTTGGGAGTGGCACTTCACACAGCTCTCCTCATCCATCCATAGTACATGACCATACCAGCACAAAGTCTCTCTTGCACACCACATCCGATGCTTCTTATGTCCAACATTTCTCTCAGGGCACTTATACTCTGTTGTGTATGCGCACTGACATTACACATCCAGCAGTCCTCACGTCACTGGACATTGACAAACTTCTTCTTTTCTGCTTCGCTTTTGGCTATGTATACCTGCCGCCCAGCTTCCCTTTTGGCTACCTGGTACAGTTCCCTGCTACTCCTACCCTTCCAGGCTTTCCAGGCCTGTTTCTTTGCTCTAATGGCTTTGTCTACTGTATTATTCCACCACCACATTACTCTAGGTCTGAAAGGGACTTTGCACTAGCTGCAGATTTGGTCTGTGGTGCTCAATAAGCTGTCCCATAGGAATTTCCAGCTAACTTCTATGACCGATGTCTGTAACTCCTCCTCCCTCTCATCAAATTTCTTGATGAGGATGTCCCTAAATCTCTGACCATGTGAAGGGTTCTTTAGCTTTCAAATCCTCCTTTTTGGATTGGTCTGCCTTTTGGTATCCTTCTGGCCTCGAGCCTAAAGTCACTAATGAGTAGCCTATGCTGGGGGGCTACATTCTTCACCCGGGACGGTCTTTGTATTTAAGAGCAACCCTGTGTCCCACTATCTGGGGGAGGGAGGGTTAGCGGGACACAGGGTTGCTCTTAAATACAAAGACCCTCCCAATACAAATATATATGACAGGTTTCTTTCAATGCCTGACTACCAAATTCACTCACAAAATGTTAGTTGGCCTGGGTCTACTGTAGAAGACATATGCCTGAAGTACCACATGGTGGGACTGAACCCAAAAACCATGTGGTTAAGAAGACAATTCTTACCAACATAAACACATTTGCACCTAAACACCGCCATGCCTGTACCAACACACACACACATACACACACACCTGAGTGTGTGAAGGTGCATGACCTAGTGGTTGGGTGTTGTCCTCACAGTTGCTACATTGCAGGTTCAATTTCCAGATCGAGTGGCATGTTGTGCTCTTGAGCAAAATACATCATTTCACATTCTTGTAGTCTGCTCAGCTGCAAATGAGTAACCCTGCAATGGACTAACCTTCCAATCAGGGAAAATGTTGATTTGCTCACCTAAAAAATTATGGAAAGTGTATTGTGACCAGCGATGTATAACATTCACTAGTCTGGCTGATCAGGCTATCACATGATGTGTGTGTGTGTGTGTGTGTGTGTGTGTGTGTGTGTGTGTGTGTGTAATATATCTTTATATCAACATAATTATAATAAGGAAAATCAAAAAACAAAATAACAAAAAAACAATGCTTTCACAAAAGTCCCTGTGTGAAGTTTGGTCTACCTGTACTAACAATCTCTTACCATTCTCACCAACAGTAATAGGATGAACCACTGATTGGCCTTTTGGAAACATGTAGCAATTGCTACTGTTGTGCATCAAATGCAGTATAAAATAATATTAAAAAATAACAGAATAAAAGCTGTTTTATTTTACTTATTTTACCCATAGCACCAATGTAGGCATCAGCAGTTTAAATTTTTATTTTGTTCTCTCCTTTTAACTTGAAGAATTTTAACCATTTAAAGAACCTATATAAATTTCATGTGTCTGAGAATCACAAGAATAAAACAGATAAAGTCCCACCATTTGGATGAAAAGTTTATAAATACTTATTAAAATTCTTTTGGGATTGGTGCATTTGTTTTAGTCAATGGACTACAACAATGCTGAGGCATTGCTTTGATGGATTTAGTACTTATTTAAAGTTTGGTACTTCAATTTTTTTTTTATATCTTTATTTTGTTGAAGTTATGGAAGCCATTACCAAACCTATAGTAGTTGTGCAGCAGTGCCAGACAAATACAAACAGAAAGACGGAAACACCCTCTACCTGATATAAGCAAAAAACAATATCTGGAAGATGCACAATGTATGAGTGCACCTTTGATGCAAGTTTGATAAAGTGCTACTCTAATATATAAAACCACAAATATTATGTAAATTTTCACTTTGATCTTTTACATAAACTGGTGTTGCAAGTAGAGTTGTTACAGAAACAATTGTAACTGATCATTAAAGATGTGTGAAAATATTTGTTTTATTATTTAGATTATAAACAAATATATATATATAGTGTAGTATATTGCCACTTAAGTGTGGCTGACCCCTAGGGGTGGATGTTACTGTTGCTTTTAGCCCCAGGAGGACATCTCCTCCAGCTGGCTTATCGACACACGACTGTGTCCTGTTTGCCAAGGGAGTTATCCCTCTCACCTCGACCAGCAGCACGAACGTATCCGGATTTCAGGGTTATTTCCCTTCATA
>NC_068996.1:25177676-25179010 GCF_001194135.2 Octopus bimaculoides | reverse complement strand
CAAATATATATATATAGTGTAGTATATTGCCACTTAAGTGTGGCTGACCCCTAGGGGTGGATGTTACTGTTGCTTTTAGCCCCAGGAGGACATCTCCTCCAGCTGGCTTATCGACACACGACTGTGTCCTGTTTGCCAAGGGAGTTATCCCTCTCACCTCGACCAGCAGCACGAACGTATCCGGATTTCAGGGTTATTTCCCTTCATATATATATATATCCATGCCAGCATGGAAAGTGGACATTAAACAACAATGATGATGATGATGATGATGACATATATATATATCTGTTTATAGGGTTACCCTGGGTTTCTCACAACAAAGAGTATCTTTATGGCGTATCATCAGACCCTAAGACTTGTTGGCCTATGGCCTCTTTAAAGAGGCCATATAGTGTAGCTACTCTCATCTCTGCTTCTTCCTCCTTTGTTATCTATTTAATTAAAGACATACCACCGAAAACCATGAGTTTCCCATTGTTATTATATCCATTTTCTTCTATATATATGTGAGAGATTTTGACTCAAAACTGAACCCAAATCTCTCAGCTCACAACTTGACCTCAGAGGAAAATGTTTCCCACGGTCAAAAGTACATTTTCCCAGCAAAAGACCACACATTCAAAACTAAGGGATTCACGATAGATAACAAATGTCAAGGAAAATGTCTGGCAAAAATTAACAGCCAAAACACTTGACCTTCAACACCATAAATCAAGGGAACGTTAGCCAGACATAGCTTCACTTCTCAGCGCTGTGACCACCAAATGTTATAAATAGAGAGACATTTGGTCAAGCAAAGGGAGTTGCTGGCACGACCGCACACGCTACGCAAGGATGGTCATATGTCTAATTAAGACGTCACGACTGCTGGCTAACTACTAGCTGGAGAGCACGCATAGCTACAACAACTGTTATACAAGTAAGGTTCTTTTGTACACGCTTTGTCTTTTCAAACACGCAAAAACACATAGATACACAAACAACAATTGCTACATCACAAATGCCACAACTGAATTTGTTATTTGTAAAAATTTTTTCATTTATTATTGTTTACCTGCTGTGATATAGCAAATGTTACCATTTCAAATTTTAATAAATAATTTATAACATATTCTAAAAGTTTTGTCAACTTAATGCTCTACACCGCATTCATACACTTCTACACCTGATTATAAACAATTGAGACACCTAAACAGTACAGTCAGCAAACACGTAAATTGAACATTTCCTTCCTCCATGGCATAATCCAAAATACCTTATATATATATATATATATATATATAAATCTCTCTGTGGGACTGAACCCAGAACCATGTGGTTGGTAAGCAAGC
>NC_068996.1:25162915-25176611 GCF_001194135.2 Octopus bimaculoides | reverse complement strand
TATATATATATATATATATATATATATATATATATATATGTAAACACACATGTATAAATATACATGTGTATGTGCATGCATATGTACATGGGGAAAATTCTTTGAGAAAAACTAACAAGCAGAAAAGAAAAAGTATACTGAGCAGGTGGAATTTGAAATTATGCTGAAACAACAGGTGTTGAACAAGGTGTAACTCAATTGGGGTGGGATATAGAGGATTTGCTGGGCAATCCTTCTACAAAAGCACATCACAGGAGCCAGTAGGAGGAAGACCATGGTATTGGTTATGGATGCAATAACTATGGATCAGCAGTTCTAAGCTCTAGAAGAGATGGGTGTGCTGCTAGAGGTAGTGCTAACAGGACACAAGCTGGGGCATTGATCAACACTGAGTGGTTCATCTGGGTAACAGTGTTGGGAGTTAGTGACTTCCGAAAATATCACTGATGATGCCTCCATATACATTAGAGTTTGATGTATGAGAATACACTGTGTATGTGTGTGTGTGTGTGTGTGTGTGTGTGTGTGTGCATGTGTGTGTGTGCATGTGTGTGTGTCTGTATTTATCTGTATATATGTACCTATACAATTATCTCAATATGTGAAATGTAATTTGACTGGAAGGTTAAATTTGTATAATTTTTGCAGTAATTTACATAGGTTGATTCTGAAGAGTGAGTGTGGACCCAATCATAAAATATTATTGATTGATTCAAAATACCAAACACACATACACAAATGCACACATGTATACACTCTCATACACACATGCATTAACACTCACTAACGTACATACACATTCATACATACACACATACTTGCTCTTTATCATTCATCTCTCTCTCCCTCACTCCCTCACTCCCTCCTCCTATCTTTTGCTTTCTCTCTGTAGCATTCATACTCCCTTCCTCTCACTCTCTATCATTTATATATATATACACTCAGACACATACATTTGCATATACAGACACTCAGCTCCACCATTTCTCACTTCACTCAATCCCTCTCTATTTACTTTATGCATCTCTACTCACCTTCTCTCTCCTTTCACACACACACACACTCACACACACATGCATATACATACATGCACACACACACGTACACACACACACGTGCACACACGCACACACACACACACACACTCACATAAAGACACAGCCACCCACAAACTCCCTTTGCTTTTGCTTTGCTCCACACAGTTCCACTCTTGGCCGTCTTTCATACAACACACAAATTGAGACACACAAATACATGCATTCACATACACATATAATCACTCACATAAACACACACATACATACAGTTACACTCACATACACACACACACACGCACACACATATGCAGACATAGGTACACACATTCATGTGCATGTGCACACATGTACACATACACAAACACATGTGTGGGTATACACAGACATAAACATGTGCATACACGCACTCTTACACACTCATACATATTCATACACTCACATACACTCATACGCAGACATACACAAACACACACACACACACGCATATATATATATATATATACATACATGTACACAAACAGACACACACACTTATGCATGCACACAGGCACACACACATGCATGTGTGCACACATACACACACACACACATACACACACACACACATACACACACAAGTATGCACACACATCCACACAAAATCGACTGCAAGAAAATATAAAACAAACGGAAATGCAAAACACAATGGCTGGTGAGTATTTTTAGATAAATCAGATTGGTTTTGTTGACCTGTATTGTTTGACACTGAATGAAAATGAAGAAACCATCTGAACCAAAATTTAACTGTTTACTCTTAGTTATCAGTTAACCCTGTTGTCAGACAGTGAAATACAAACACATGCACACACACACACACACACACACACACACACACACACACACACACACACACACACACACACACACACACACACACACACACACACACACACACACACACACATGCATGTATGTGTATGTAGAGAGAGTTTTATATGTATCTGTGCAAGTGTGTATGTATGAATATGTTGAATTTGTTGATATAGAAGTAAACCTGTCAGATAAACAAAAATAGGCTTAATGAGTATATATCTACATGGAATACAAAATACAAAGTATCAAGGAAAATAAAATAAAATAAACAGTATGATTTATGTAATAGTCTTATCTTGACAGCTGTTTCTGGTGAACTATGGTTTATGCCATAATCATTTTTATTACATAATATGTCACAGGAGTATGGAGTAACACAAGTTCCTAAGGATCTGTTCAGTAAAGGCTAAGTTACCCTCTTTGATAGAATGTGGTTAAAAGTGTATTTTGATAGCAAGCTTTATAAAAAAAAAAGTAGTGAGTGGGGAGGTAAGGAAAATACTACAGGGAAAGATGAAAAGAGGAAGAGGGCTGCAGTCACTGAATAGGAATTTGTACTATGAAGAGATCAGTTGATAATAACTAGAGTCAAGAGACAGATTATAAGGGAAAGAAGTGATCAAACCAACAGAGAGGTCTGTCAAAATGTAGACCAGTAGTTCTCATCTGGGGTCCATATGACCCTAGGAGGTCCATATAAGATTTTGGGGGGTTCATACAAGTAAAATAGTAAGTTGGGGATCCACAGTTGTATATTAAGTGTCCATGAAAAAGTTTCGATTTAAATGCATTTATTGCCAGTTTTTCTCTCACATTCTACACAATTCAACTTAAGCAAGTGAATGTGTGAATAACAAAATAGGAATTTTGGAAAAAGTATCTATAAAACTAGTTTTTAAACATCAAATGGCCGTTGGGATCCACCAAAATAAAATAGTTATCAAAGGAGTCCGTAGAGTGGCTCTATAGGCACAGGAGTGGTTGTGTGATAAGTAGCTTGCTTACCAACCACATGGTTCTGGGTTCAGTCCCACTGCGTGGCACCTTGGGCAAGTGTCTTCTACTATAGCTTCAGGCTAACCAAAGCCTTATGAGTGGATTTGGTAGAAGGAAACTGACAGAAGCCCGTCATGTGTGTGTGTGTGTGTGTGTGCATGTGTATGTGTGTGTGTGTTTGTGTGTCTGTGTTTGTCTCCTCAACATCACTTGACAACTGATGTTGGTATGTTTATGTCCCCATAACTTAGCAGTTCAGCAATAGGGAATGATAGAATAAATACTAGGCTTACAAAGAATAAGTCCTGGGGTTGATTTGTTTGACTAAAGACGGCACTCCAGTATGGCCGCAGCCAAATGACTGAAACAAATAAAAGAAAAAAAGAAAAAGTAAAAATGGTTGAGAAACACAGGTGTAGGCAATAGCAGAGAATGCTTTGTGGTAGGTAGTAAGTGTTAGTTGCATGGACATCAAACAAAACCAGATAAAGATGGCAGACGATTGTGTCAGTATACAAGGATGCAGGTCATTAAAACAGGAGGGGAATTATGGTGAACTGATAAGAAAGGGAAGAGAGTGAGAGAGAGAAGTGTGTGAGAACTACAATACTCTGTTATAGCTGTTTGGGGTTTCAAAAAAAATTAGGGAGACTAGTTCTATGAATAGAATTATAAGGATTTAAAGTAATGAGAGAAGGTTTTGCAAAGCTTACACCTGCATATGGAAGTTACACCAGGGAAGTAATTTAGTGGGAAGACCTCATTGTGGCATAATACATACTTGAGGTGGTGTATTTGGGTGGCAAAGGAGGTAGAGTGTTTCATGGCACTATTATAGAAAGAGCTCAGATGTAAAAGATATCACTGCTTAAAATTAATCATATTACAAATGTAAAGCTTGATGAAGGAGGTCCATAGGATGGTGACAGTACATTTATACACAACATTATAGCACAAGCAGCTGCCACTCAAAAGACACCACCTCAAAATACACCTGTCCCAGTCCATAGTTTGTGGTCAAATTTCCCTACACAGGAAATCAATGACCTAGTCATTTGTGTCATCATGAATCACCCACTATATTATATTACACCACAATGAGGTCTCTCTTTTTAAATTGCATCTCTAATGTAAATTTCCATGTGCTGGCATAAATTCTGCAAAATTTTATCCCATTGCCTTATCCATATAATTCTATCCTTAGAACTAGGTCCCCCCCCACTCCCTATTATTTTTTTGTAAGTTCCCTATCAACTATAATATAGTATTGTAATTCTCACACACTCATCCTGCTCCTGCTCCTGCTCTTGCTCCTCCTGCTCTTGCTCCTCCTGCTCTTGCTCCTCCTGCTCTTGCTCCTCCTGCTCTTGCTCCTCCTGCTCCTGCTCCTCCCTGCTCCTCCCTCTTCCTCCCTCCTCCTCCTCCTCCTCCCCTTACCAGCACACCATTCATCATCCTCCCACTCTAATGATCTGTATCCTTGTATGCTAACCTCACTGATGGCCACCTTCATCTGTTTTTCTTTGTTGTTCACTCACCTATGCTGGTAACCTACCACCAACCATTCCTTACTATGGTCTACACTTTGATAGACTTCCTTGTTGTCTTGATCCCCACCTGTCCTTATAATCTACTATTCATTATAATCCTTCCCTTATAATCTACTATGGATTATAATGGTTATCATCACCTGATCTCTTCATAGTACAAATTCTTATTTAGTTACTGCACTCCTCTCCCTCTCCCCATCTTTCCCTCCAATTTTTTCCACCCCAACTTTCAATCATCACAGGCCCACATCTTCATTGAGAAAAGCTACATTAAGTGGCAACTATATTTTATTTTCTCTTTTAACTTTATATAGGCACAGGCATGGCTGTATGGCAAGAAGTTTACTTCCCAACCACATGGTTCCAGGTTCACTCCCACTGTGTGGCACCTTGGACAAGTTGCCTCAGGCTTGTGAGTAGATTTGGTTGACAGAAACTGAAATAAGCCTGTAGCATGTGTGTGTGTGTGTGTGTGTGTGTGTGTATCCCCCTCATTGCCTCTTGACAACTGGTGTTGGAGTGTTTACATCCTAATAACTTAGTGGTTTGGCAAAAGACACCAATAGAATAAGTACCAGGCTTTAAAAAATAAATATTGGGGTGGATTCGTTCAACTAAAATTCTTCAAGGTGGTTCCCCAGCATGGCTGCAGTCAAATGAATGAAACAAATAAAAGATAAAAGATATGAAACCACAAAAACTAACTCAGTACTTCACAGCAGTCAGAAACATTGATTTCACATTAGAGTATGTATTCTTGACTTCATTAACCATATTACTATTGTGTGATAGCAGTCTTGACTGATGCAATTTACTATTGCAGCAGTTTCAGAATTGTAACATTGAATGATAATGATAATAATGATGAAATACAGGGTGGTCCGAAAGTCTTGTTACTCCTTACCAGAAAATAATGAGAACAATAGAAGAACAAGTAATGCAGTAATCCAAAGCACAAACTGGATTTAGTTTATTCACTTTCATTGATGCTGTCACATCAAGAAGGTCTGGATGAACACCATCACTTCCACAGCACAAAATGATGTGGTATCATGTCTTGTGTGATATTTTTTCAAGCTGTGCTTTGGTGATTGTTGCAAAGGCTCTCTGAATGGCATCCTTCAACTGATGGGTATTCTGGTAGCATTCATGTGAAATTCTCTCTTTGATAATACCCTACAGAGCATTACCACAAAACATGAGATCTGGACTTCTGGGAGACTAATCGACAGGTGCTGGAAGTTGTTGCAATCCTTGCCCTATCCATCTATCCTGAAAAACTTCATTTACATATTCCTGGACAGTGATAACATAGTGGGGTGCAGCACTTATTATATTACTAAAACAAACAATGATTATAATGACAATAATAAACAGTATGTAGGGGGTAACAAGACTGTCAGACTACCCTATATGTATGCAATTCTATTCTTTATCATACTGTAACATTGTTTATTTTGAGGGGAAATTTTTCAATGGTAAGTTTTAAAAGTTTGTAAAACTTTAACTTTTGTTGTAAATTTTCCCAAGGACATGGCTACCCCTCTAATGCTGGTGTCATAAAAAAATGCACTCAGTGCACCCACTAAAGAGTGTTTGGTGTTAGGTAGGGTACCAGATGTAAACACCATGTCAAAAATGTGATAATATATGAATGAGACAGGGTCTCTGACCCATGTATGAGAGTAGTCACTTTGAATAATAATTGATTTGAACCATTTCAACCTGTTTAATTTATGTCAACATGGAAAGTGGACATAAAATGATGACATTGATGATGATGATGATGATGATGATGATGATGATGATGATGATGATGGTGATGATGACGATGACAATGATGATGGCAATGATGCAACTGCTACTACTGATAATGAAGATGATGATGATGATGATGATGATGATGATGATGACAATGATGATAAAGATATTGCCACTGCTGCTGCTACTGCTGATGACGACAACAAAGATGATGATGATAACACTGATGACAGCAAAGATGATTGATGGTGATGATGATGTTGATGATGATGACAACGATGACGATGACAATATTGACAATAATGATGGTGGTGATGGTGATGATGATGATGAGGAGGAGGAGGATGATGACGATGATGATGATTGACAACAGTAACAAAGACAATGAAAATGGCAACAACAGTGACACCAGCAACAATGATGACAAAAGCAATGACAATAACAATGACAGCAACAAAAAATGGAGCCAAGAGTGGCAATGCCAATGATGATGATGTTGACAATGATGATGATGATCATCATAAGGATGATGATGATGATGATTAGGCCACACTCTAGTGTCGAATAAATTGACTCGATTTCAACCTGTTACTGAACTGAGGTGTACACTTAAATGGGTGATTGGCCTGATTGATTTCTTTTCTTCTCTTGTTGATGGATTAGGGTAGATTAGCAGCTGATTATACCAATCTCATTTATTTTATTTTATCAAAAAACCATAATGAAGAGAGACACAGTTAGTCACAGAGAGATTTGAACTCAAAATGTGAAAGAGCACATCTAAATACAGCAAGATATTTCATGTCCAACTCACAATGAAATAAAACAAAGCTAGCTCTGGGTGGATTTGAACATGAAAGATAAAGCAGCATAACTAAATACTGCAAAACAGAAGACTGTATTTTTATTGTGAGCTGGCAGAATCTTTAGCACGCCGGGCAAAAATGCCAAGCGACACTTTGTCTGTCTTTATGTTCTGAGTTCAAATTCCATCAAGGTCAACTTTAACTTTTACACGGTGGTGCATCAGCATGGCCGCAGCTCTAAGCTGAAACTTTAAAAAAGAAAAAAAAAAAAAAACCTCTGAATAAAATATCTTACAGTATTCTACCTTCTTCTGCTACTGATGTAAGAAATTATTATTCCTCTAACGAAAATTGTCAAGGAATAGGATTGACTCTTGCAATGTCATTAGAAAAACTCCTATTTTTCAGTAACTGAGAAGGGAGGAGAAACATTCTCAATGACCTAAAAAAATCTAAATAAAAGCAGGTGAATAAGGACAAAAGGGTGTTTCTTTAATATAACTTATAGATTCAATATAGTTTGATTGGTTTGAATGCTTTATGAGATTTTTATGGATAACTCTAGCTAATGCTGTTGATGTTGTTATAAGCTGATTTATAAAAGAGAAATGTATGAAATGTATGAAATATATGAAATATTTAGGTGTGACAATCATGCTATTGTTCTTATAGGGTGGTTTTGTTTAGCCCCAGTTCAACCTTCATCAACAGGCTTAGGATCAAAGATGTCCCAGTTGTCACCATCCCATATTTTTTGAGCACTGTATACAATAAGCTCTTTATTATATTCAGACATTGTGCATTTAAGATGACATTATTTAATGTATAAGTATGGTGGTTATTGTCATTGATGCTGTTGTTGAAACCCAAGGCAGTCTGAACCAAAGAGACCAAGTATCAAAAGAACTCCTTAGTTTACTAAGATATAGTGTTTTTAGGACTACATTATTGGATATATACTCTTTACTCTTTTACTTGTTTCAGTCATTTGACTGCGGCCATGCTGGAGCACTGCTTTTAGTCGAGCAAATCGACCCCGGGACCTATTCTTTGTAAGCCTAGTACTTATTCTATCGGACTCTTTTTGCCGAACTGCTAAGTGACGGGGGACATAAACACACCAGCATCGGTTGTCAAGCAATGCTAGGAGGACAAACACAGACACACAAACACACATACATATACATATATATACATATACATATACATATATACGACGGGTTTCTTTCAGTTTCCGTCTACCAAATCCACTCACAAGGCTTTGGTCGGCCTGAGGCTATAGTAGAAGACACTTGCCACTGTAGTTGTTATAATTCTATTTAATTTTTTTGTTTAACTCCAAGTCAGCCCTGACTCAGCAGATTCATGTCCCAAAATATTCAATAAATTAAGTACCGGTTGCATAGTGGATTCGACCTAATTGACTGGCCGCCTCCCCAAAAATTTCGGGCCTTGTACCTAGATTAGAAAAGAATATATCTAGACAGGTATGGCTGTGTGGTAAGAACCTTTCTTCCCAACCACATGGTTCCAGGTTAAGTCCTACTGCATAGTATCTTGGGCAATTGTCTTCTACTATAGCCCCAAGCTGACCAAAACTTTCTGAATGGATTTGGTTGATGGAAACTGAAAGAAGCCTATCATATGTATGTATATATTTATGTGTGCATGTGTCTTTGTACCTGTGCTTGTCCCCACCCCATCACTTGACAACCAGTGCTGGTGTGTTTACATCCCCATAACTTAGCAGTTCAGCAAAAGCGACCAATAGAATAAGTATCAGGCTTAAAAAATAAGTCTTGACTAAAAAATCCTCCAAAGTGGTGCCCCAGCATGGCCGTAGTCTAATGACTGAAACAAGTGAATGATAAAAGATAAAAAAATAGTAAGGCAGCCTGCTACTAAAACTGTTAGCATGCTGGGCAAAATGCTAAGTGGAATTTCATCCATCTTTATGTTCTGAGTTCAAATTCTGCCAAAGTCAACATTACTTTTCATCCTTTTGGGGGTTAATAAAATAAATACCATTCACATACTGGGGCCAATGTAATGGGCTTATCCCCTCCTCCAAGCTTGCTGGCCTTGTGCCAAAATTTGAAACCAATATACTTAGACATACTATATTTAACCCTTTAGTATACAGATTACTTTGTCAAATGTAATGCTTATTTATTCACATTTTTCAAAAATTAATCCTGTCATACTGTGTATCTTCCAGATTTCGAAGATGTGATTATTTAATTTTAGAATGACATTGCAGGGTAGATGTGAGAGGCTGGATCTGGCCAGTATGAACGTTAAACAGGTAGAAACAGGACCAGTTATGGCCAGTTTAAAGGTTAAGATAACATTATTTAATGTATACTTTAGTGGCTATTGCTGTAGTTGCTGGTTTTGTTGTTCTTGTTGATCCCCAGGTTAGTCCTAATCAAAAAGACCCGGCATCAAAGGAGTTCCTTAGTTTACTAAGATACTGGGTTTCTAGGACTACATTTTTCAGTATACATACAAAAATAATAGGAATGACCAGCAAAAGTGGACTCCTATATGCTAGAAATAGATGCCGAATCATCTAACCACGAAAAATATGTTCTCAATAAAAATTTAGCGACACAACAGACTGCAAAAGGGCAAGACAAATGAAAGAATATTAAATATAAAAAACGATTAACCTACGTACCATGGTTTCACCTGTTAAAATTTACATAAGTAAATATCTGCAGGATCATCAGCGTAGTCTGTTGATTTATAAAATATAATTTCCAGAACTAGACACAAGTCGTCCACCCGAAAGGGAGCACGTGTAGAGTTCTACAAATTACATTCAGTGTATCCTTTCAAATGTCTTCAATTTGGTGTGCTGAGTTCAGTTATTAGTTATTAGTATTAGTGAATATAGTTTTATTTTAAAAATATTTTTTACTTAACCCCATGTCTGCTGTGATCCAGCAGGTTTATGTCCAATGACATTCCAGTTGTGACTTACTATCTTTTATTCAGTTACAGTATATTTAAAACTACATTATCTAATATATGGTATAGTAGTTTGTAAAGACTATGCTAAAAGGAATGAAGAAGGAATGAGTAAAACAGGTAATCCACAAGCTACAGTGAAGGTGACCCATTTAAGAGAGAAATATCTCTGATTATAAAAAAGAAAAAACAGTTGTAGACTTGGAGGAATTCTTTAGTCCCACTGCAAGCTACATCTATAGCACCTGTGGTGTGATAAAATACACTTAGTTCATACACTTAGTTAAATGGTTGATCATAGCAAGGGCATCCTGCCATAAAACCCATGCCAAAAGATTTAAATGAATATGTATATACACACACACACACACATTCATATACACCTATGTGTATTTGAAGAAAGATTGTCTTAAATTAACAAATTATTAATTAGATAAAATTTTTTTGTAAATAACAATATGTATATACACACACACATTCATATATACCTATGTGTATTTGAAGAAAGATTGTCTTAAATTAACAAATTATTAATTAGATAAAATTTTTTTGTAAATAACAATGGTACAATTATTTTGAAAGGAAGCTTTTATATTGTGTAAGCATTTTTGTTGTTAACAGCTTTTCAAACATGTTATATATACATG
Source organism: Octopus bimaculoides (assembly GCF_001194135.2). NCBI lineage: Eukaryota > Metazoa > Mollusca > Cephalopoda > Octopoda > Octopodidae > Octopus > Octopus bimaculoides. The sequence continues at coordinate 25,165,989 of NC_068996.1, read as the reverse complement.
TGTGTGTGTGTGTGTGTGTGTTTAAAAAATATTTTTAAAGCCTGGTACTTATTTTATCACTCTCTTTTGTTGAACTGCTAAGTTATAGGGGATTAAACAAACCAACACCAGTTGTCAAGCGGTGGTGGGGATCAAACACAAACACATAGACACACATACATAGATATATACATATACGAATATATACATATACGAATATAAATATACATAGAAAATGAAAAAAGAGAGTACTAGATGGTGGTCAAGATATTGTGATGGGGATGGGAGAGGAGAGCTGTCAGTAGATAAAAGGAATAGGGGAGGGATAGAAGGAAGAGATAATAATGTAAGGAAGGAATATGTGTGAGAAGTGGGAGGTGAGGGATATGTTTGAAAGGCACTAAGTTGTGGAGAGATAGGTAAAGGAAATGGTATGGGGGTGGTGTACTAAAAGTGAGTAGTAAACCTCAAAAAGGAAGAGAAGAATAATAAGATATAATGATCAAGTTTCTGTGCATGTGCAGAAATATGTATATCTATATACATATTTTTCTTTCCCTTACTGATTCATCAGACACCCCCACTATCACTTTAGCTAGTACATAGACATAGTACATAGACTTATTAAGTGCCTATGTCTATTTTTAGAAACTTGACCATTATATCTTATTATTCTTTCCTTGCTGAGTGCCAAAGACCAAATCTGTGGCTGGTGCAAAGTCCCAACTAGACTTAGGGTGATGTGGTGGTGGAACAATAACAATGTTGTAGACAAGGCCTCTAGAGCAAAGAAAGAGGGCTGGAAGGATTACAAAGATGGTGGCAGCAGAGAATTATATTGTAGTGACACCTGGTTCCAGTCGCCATTTTGGAATTTTCATCCACGCATGCACATGGATTAGAGCCGTCTGGAAGCCCCTTATGCGCATGCGCAGTCATCAGTAGCTGCTAGGCTTGACCTCCATTCTCTCCTCTTCATTCCTGCTGCCGGCCTAGACGCATGCAATCTTGACCAGCTCCATGTAGCTGGAGATCTGAAGGCGTCACACAGCGTTGGCTAACCTGTGAAGAATGCCTTCACAATTGTGATTAAACTGACTCTGCTGCTTCCACACCAAGGCAACCTGGCTACCAATTGTCCAGAGATGTAACGCTTGTACAGACTGAAAAATAAATATTGTTATTTGTTCGGTTATTCTTGTTCCACTATTTTCCTTCCACGTTTATCTAAGGAATTGTGTGGCACCCATCCAGTGCCAACCACACTTCCTACAATATCAAGTATCTAGGAAGAAGGCTAGAAGATTTGTATACCTAGCCAGGGGAGAAGCAGAAAAGAGGAAGGAAGTTTGCCAATGTTCTGTGACATGAGGACCAGAAGCTTGAAGTGTTTTTTGATGCCCTAGACAGGTATGATTAGAGAGGCATCAAATTGCTGGTTCAGGTGATGAAAGTAGCAGAAAGGGTCATTGCTCAATTTATTAGAGAGTTAGCATAGATGAGGTACAGTTTGGATTTGTGCCAGGGAGAAGCACCACTGATGCTAACTTCCTGGTGAAGCAACTAAAGGAGAAATACTTAGCCAAAAATAAACCTCTGTATCTGGTTTTTACTGATGTGGAAAAAGCCTTTGACAGGGTCCCCCCACTCCTTTATCTGGTTGGCAATGCAAAAGCTAGAGATAGATTAGTGGTTAGTGAGAGCTGTACAAGCAATGTATAGGAATGCTGTTAGTAAGATGAGAGCTGCCAATGAGTATAGTAAAGAGTTTAATGTACAAGTAAGAGTCCACCAGGGTTCGGTTCTAAGACCTCTCTTATCAAGCTATAACAGAAATTTAAGACTGGCTGCCCTTGGGAGCTCCACTATGCTGATGACTTTGTTCTTATTGCTGAATCACTATCATAACTAGAGAAGAAATTTCAGGTATGGAAGCATAGACTGGAATCAAAGGGCCTTAAAGTTTATTTAGCAAAGACCAAAGTATTGATAAGTTAGAAAACAGACAAACCACAGACCCCTTCAGAGAGATGGTCTTGCTTGATATGTAGAAAAGTTGTCAGGAAAAACTCTATAAGGTGTACCCAGTGCAAGCTATGGACACATAAGAGGTACAGCGGTATCACTGGAAGACTAACAGAGAAAATAGTCTTTACATGTGGCAAATGTGCAGGTACAATAAACACCAGGAATGTACAAAAAATAGACTTCCTCAAATGTCAGAGGGATCCATAGAAATAGTAAAACAGTTTCCATTACTCAGGTGATCAAGTTAGCAGTGGAGAAGGTTATTCCAGAAGCATAGCTGCTAAAATAAGAATACACTGGGCAAAGTTCAGAGAACTACTACCTCTGTCACTAATGAAAAGCCTCTTCCTCAAAATGAAAGGCAGGTTGTATGATGACTGTGTACAAACAGCTCTGCTACATAGCAGTGAGACATGGGCTGTGACTGCTGAGGATATGCAAAGACTTGAAAGAAATGAAGCCAGTACGCTTTGCTAGATGGGTAATGTCAGTGTGCATACATGAGAGAGTGTGAGTGATTTGAGAGAAAAACTGGGTATATGTAGCATGAGATGTAGTGTGCAAGAGAGAAAATTGCACTGGTATGGCTATGTAATGTGTATGAATGAATACAGTTGCACCAAGAGGTGCTGATCTCTAATTGTAGAGAGAACATGTAGAAAGGGTTCACTCAGGAAGATATGAGATGAAGTGATGAGAAAGGATCTACAGACATTGAGATTCACAGAAGGAATTACAGGGGACCAAGACTCCTGGCAGTTTGCTGTGCTTGAAAAGGCATATCAAGCTAAGTAAAAGCATGGCTGTCCTTGCATACAGGCTCATCCCCTGCATTGTTTTCCAGCTGAACATCCTTAACCTTGCATGCTTGTAGGCACTGGTGTCACAAAAAAAAAGCACCTGATGCCATGTAAATGCACCCATGCCAGTGCTGTGTAAAAGCACCCAGTACACTCTGTAAAGTGGTTAGTGTTAGGAAGGGCATCCAGCTGTAGAGACCATGTCAATGAAACTCTTGACTCTTGAGTCATTCTATTACTTCTGCTAAAAATTTAAATAATATATAT
>NC_068996.1:25161596-25162301 GCF_001194135.2 Octopus bimaculoides | reverse complement strand
TATATACACACACATTCACATGCATATACACATAAATATGCTCATATTCAAACACACACACATGTGCATACCCCAACACATACACATGCATACATGTATGCACATACACACATGTGTACCTGCAAGCACACACATACATACACACAAGTATACACACACACACATACACATTTATCCGGGAACATGTGCACAGTCAGTAATACAGGCACATGCTCATGCACACACACATATCCACACACACATGTACGCGCTCACACATACACACACACACACACACACACACACACACACACACACACTCATACGCAATGCACACACAAAAGTTATGTCATTTGAAGATCTGATAATCTCTGTCTGTTCATCTATATCTACCTTCCACCCAACATACCTACTTACTACCTACCCCCATCTTCAGCCTGCCTTCCCCTCCACCCCAATAACCTACATACCTACCTACCCACCTGCCAGCCTACCTGTCTGCCTGTCTGTCTGTCTACCTGTATGGAATGTAGACTAGACTGAAGTAGCACTCACTTGTGATGAAATAAAATGTGGGTGGCTGACATTTCAACATTTTTTGTGGTTGAACCACATGAAGCACTGACGTTTACACCCTTATCTACAAAATTTCCAACATATATACATTTATACATACATATATATGTGTGTGTATGTGTGTGTGTGTGTATGTGTGTGTGTATGTGT
>NC_068996.1:25161315-25161586 GCF_001194135.2 Octopus bimaculoides | reverse complement strand
GTTGTTCTTCCTCTCCACCCCTTCCTCTTCTTGTCTCCTCCTCCTCCTTTTCCTTCCCTCCTTGTCGTTCTCCATTCTTTTTCCTCTTTTATGCACATTTGCCTTTGAAAGCATAATGTGCAACCAAACATATATATACACACACATTCACATGCATATACACATAAATATGCTCATATTCAAACACACACACATGTGCATACCCCAACACATACACATGCATACATGTATGCACATACACACATGTGTACCTGCAAGCACACACATACAT
>NC_068996.1:25161016-25161305 GCF_001194135.2 Octopus bimaculoides | reverse complement strand
ACACACACACACACACATACACATACATATACACACACACATACACACACACGCACACATATTAGGTAGAAATACAAAATGACTGTGATTTTGAAGTTCTGGAATCACCATACTTCTATCAAAAATATAAAAATAACACAAAGAATATACATTAATACACACACACACACACACACACACACACACACACACACACACACACACATGTCATCATCATCATCATCATCATTATCATTTAATGTCCATATTTCAAGTCAGCTTGGGCTGGACAGTGTCACAGGATGTGATG
>NC_068996.1:25155158-25158153 GCF_001194135.2 Octopus bimaculoides | reverse complement strand
TATATACATATACATATACATATAAGGGCATTCAGCTGTAAAAAACATATATATATATATATAAATTTAATTAGAGGATATGTTAACCTCGTAAAGGGATGGTTACATCCAAGGAAATACTGATACTATACCTTGTATTGTTGGGGAATGAAATTCCCTTAAAACAATAAGTATATATTAAGCATATTGTTTATATCAAGGTAAATGAAGAAAAGAAAATTGAGAGTAGGAAGTTAACAATTATTCATAATTAACAAATTGGTCATCTTTACTTCTTACAGCCATTTCAATATAACATCTCAAGGTACATCTTTTCCTCTGATGAAATTATGCTCACATCACATTAATGCAAATTTAATGTACAGATTTGTAATTAGATTATTGAATATTAATTGAAACAGCTGTAAGAAGTAAAGGTGAATAATTTCTTAATAATAATTGCTAACTTCCTACTCTCCATTTTCTTTTCTTCATTTAATTGTATATACATTGTTATGTAGTGAACCTGTACACCCCTCCTGGTAAAAAAATGATAGGCGCCAAATAAACCAGTAGCCGGTCACCATGAGGTCAAAGGTCAAGAGTATGTGTAGACTGTATTGATAGTCATTTCAGTGCTGATATAGTAATTATACTGTGGTACTGAGTGGACATTATAACAATCCAAACTTTTGAGGATAATAACACTGTATGACTGGGGGGTCATACAGTGCTAGATAGAACTATTCTATTGACGACTTCTGAATATAACAATATCAGTCAGAACAACAACCTTTTGTCAAAAGACAGATACAACAGTGGCAAAAGACTGTTTTGCAACAGTGGTGATGAGGAAAAACAAATTTACATGGAGTGAAAAAAAGAAACATTCACATGGCGAGTTTAAACTAATTCATGTGGAAAAATGAATACCTCAACAAAAAAGAAACAAAAATCTTGTGCAAACTTATGAAAATCATAAAATATGGAAGACTTGTTAGCTGGGGTAGGTGAGTTGCAAAAACAGCAACAACAATAACTCAAAGAATGAGAACAACAAGAAGGATTGCAGTAGCAAATGTTACAACTAATGAAGTTGATGACCAAACCGGAGAATACGTTTTCACATGAACATTTAGCAAATTCCATAAGCAAATTCAAATATGACCCAGAAGAAGAAGTAGCCTTCAAGGTTTACTTTCAAAGATTTGAACAAATTTTTGAAAAAGAATGTTAAGACTCGATGGATGGAATGAAAATGCATCTAGTTTTAAGAAAACTAGCGACAGCAGAGCATGAGAAGTATAGTAACTTCATATTGCCCAAAAAAGCATCCGAAATAAATTTCACCAACACAGTTGACATTTTGTGCCAAATGTTCAGTGAAAAAAGTTCACTGTTTAACACTAGATGGAAATGTTTAAACATAGAAAAGAGCAAAGATGAAGACTTCACTACTTATACAGGCATATTCCAGATTCTTTGAAATGTTTGATTTTTGCACAAGGCTTGACAGATAGAAAGGATGCAGAAATTCGAACAGATATTCTATCAAAACTGGAAATGAATCAGGATTCAACATTGGAAGAGTGTGACAGGATATTTAAATTAAGGCATGACACAGAAGCATTTCAACGGAAAGAGTGCTTCCACATAAGAGCAGTGCAAAATAGTCAGAAGACAAATAAAGTGTTGCAGGAAAAACAGAAAAAATATCAGGATATAGATCCGTGTATGGTATGTGTATGGATTGTCCGTTCAAAAAAGCAGTGTTTTCACTGCGGGTTTACAGGACATATAAAATCACACTGCAAAACTAGAATGATAGGAAAATGGAACAAACAAGAAAAAATAAATAGTTTGTCTGCAGGAAAAGTTGTAACTACAATGGAAAATTCGTGAATGTGAGAATTGAAAACACTAGTGTCAGAATGCAATTAGACATGGGAAATGATATCACAATCATAAATGAGAAAACATGGGAACAAATGGGTAAACCAAAATTGTGTAGTTCAAACAAAATAGCGTACTGTACTATAGGAAGAAAATTATATTTCATGAGTGAATGCGTTTGTAATACAATGTTCAAAGGTCGAACCAAAAAAGTGAATGTTTATGTGTTGAAAAAAATCCATGAATTTACTTGGCACCGAATGTATGGAGAAATTTAATTTATGGGATACACCCATAAGCGCTTTGTGCAATAATATAAACAGAGCAGTCAAACAAACAAACGAGATCAATGAACTGAAACAAAAAAAAAAGTGATGTGGAACATCGTGCATGAAGTGCCAGTAACTTTGGAAGAAATAATAAAAAAAATATGGAAAATTACAAATTTATTAATTAGACAAAAAGTAAACTGTGGTCAACAAAAGGAAATAAAGAAAGGTCTGATGCAAAGAACCACCAAGATGTGAGCGTGTACTCTATATGTGATGGTGTACTAATGGACGCCCAGAGAGTGGTCATACTACAGACATTGCAGAAGAGAATGCTAAAAGAGTTCCATGTGGGACACCCAAGCATCTCTAGAATAAAAGTGCTGATGCAAAGTTTCATATACTGGCCAAGCATGGACAAGGAAGTTGAAAACCTAGTAAAAGGAGGAGGTAGTGTGAATAAAAGAAATTGATTGTTAAATAAAAGAATTAAAAGTGGAGATGTAGATGTTGTATAGTGAAAGTGGTAGTAACCAGCCATTATAAATGGACCAGTTGCCAGTCAACATGACGAGGTCGAAGGTCAAGAGTATGTGTAGACTGTGTTGATAGTTGTGTCTGTACTGATATAGTAATTATATTGTGATACTGAGTGGACATTATAATGATCTAGCCTTTTGAGGATAATAACACTGTACGACAGGGGCGTCATACAGTGCTAGATAGAACTATTCTATTGACAACTTTAGAATATAACAATATCTGTCAGAGTGACAACCATCATCAAAAGACAGATACAACAGTGGCAAAAGACCGCTTTACAACATATATATATATATATATATATATATATA
>NC_068996.1:25151074-25155061 GCF_001194135.2 Octopus bimaculoides | reverse complement strand
ATAGACAATGGAACCTTGTGTGGCTTTCAGCCTTGCCAGCTCCTGTAAACCATCCAACCCATACCAGCACTGAAAATGGATGTTAAATCCTGATGATGATGATGCATATATATACATGTATATGTGTGTGTGTGTGTGTGTGTGTGTGTGTATATGTGTGTGTGTGTGTGTGTGTGTGTATGTGTGTGTGTGTGTGTGTATATGTGTGTAGTTAAGTCTATGTCCAGTCATAGAGTGACCAATGGTTTCACATCCAAAGAAAGGCTTAGCCCCATAGACATCTTGTCAGACTCTAAAGCTGAAGGCAAATGTAACTCTTGACACTCTAGGTGGCAGGAATCCATTGGTCACTTCTGAGAGGCAGGAATCCATTGATCACCTATGGGAAGCAGGAATACCACCAGTCACTTTATGACTGGACATATACTTAACTACGTATAAATACATTACTGCTCCATGCTTTAGAGTGTGTTTCTTTTTTGCATATACAATACATTGAGCTTGGTCATGCCATTTTTCTTTGGCTTTACAGTGTAAGCATGGCCACTCCACTAGCAATGTGCACCAATGAAGAACAAAGAGCAATGATCCATTTCATATCTGTGATCAGCAGCATCCCTTTCCATCTTTGTTCTTTGTTTGTCATTCACTATATCCACTCCTAAGTGCCTCTAACTTCAATCTCTGTCACTGTACATATCTCTCTCTCTTCTCTCCCCCTCTCCCTCTCTCATCTCCACTCTACAGTTTTATTACACTGTTGCGCTATACTTTTTCTGTACTGCCTCTTATCTTCTCCTTCCTGACCACTCTTATTTCCTTCACCTTTCCTCCCCAAACTGATACTCACCACTGACCATGCCTCCACCCTTGTTCACCATCCAATATGCTTACATCTGACCCCACATGTAATCATCTGTTACTCACCTTTCACACTCTTGCAAATTCACCCACTCACCTTTCCCAGTCTTCTGTCTTTTGTTTCTCTTCTATTCACCTTCTTGTACTTTTGAGAGTACACCCTAACACTTTGTTGCCACTGTTTTTATCTCTCTTTCCAGTTACTCTTACCTACATTTATGTAATGCAGGGTAACCATGTATCTCCTCTACAACAATACATCTGTTTCTATCCTTCTGTTATATATAAGCCTCTCAACAACTCCCTCTCTACTATACTCCCTCTAGGTCAAAGGAACTTTTCCTTAGTATTGCTAATAACATGGCAAATGCACTGATGCCAGTTTCACAAAAAAGTACTGAATACATGCTGTAAAATGGTTGATATTATGATGGGTAACCTGCTGTAGAAACCATGCCAAAGCTGGCATTAGAGCTTGACACAGCTTTCCTACTCATTGGATCCTGTTGAATCAGTCAATTGATACCAGCATGGAAGACAGACATTAAGTGATGATAATGAGGATGATGATAACGATGAACATGGTGGTGATGAATTATATATATATTCATTTATTTATCTAATTCCATAAAAGAGAAGTTCAATGATCACATCTTCCAGAAAGTGTTCACACAAAAGAGTGATTGACATTACAATATTTTTTTAAAATATTTTAAATATTAGCATATTTGTTAATAAGCCAATCTTTCAGCAGTTTATATTTCAATAAATAGATATATAAATAAATATATTTTCTATTGAAATAGGGAATGGTCTTTTGACATAAAAAGACTTTGAAACAAAGCCAGGATATCAGAAATGAGAATAAGCCTCAGTATATATTGGTTTCAGGCACAAGGCCAGTAATTTCAGAGAAGGGAGTAAATCAATTACATTGATCCCAGTGCTCAACTGGTACTTATTTTATCAACCACAAAGGATGAAAGTCAACCTCAACCTCTATGGAATTTGAATTCAGAATGTGAAGACAGATGAAATACTGCTAAGCATTTTGCCTGGCATGCTAATGATTCTACCAGCTCACCGCCTTAAGCTTCAATATATATTAGTTATTCTTTTTATATTTACATTGTGTTTGTTTTAGAGGAAATAAGCTACTTGACAGTTAATTCAGTTTTAGGTTTCAATTCCTGGATAAGTCATTTTTCACTTAGGTACTGTTTATAGAGTTAAAAATTTTTTCTTTTTTTGACAGGTTGATATTTCTTAGTGTTTGCTGCATATTCTTTAAGATATTTTAAATAACTCAAACACCCAGTATTCAGCTATGCAACATTCACAAAGGTGGCAAGCTAGCAGAATTATTTATGCATTAGTCAAAATGCTTAGTGGCATTTCTTTTGATTCTTTATGTTCGAAGTTCAAATCCTGTCAAGGTCAACTTTGCCATGTATCAGAACCAATAAAATACCAATTAAGTATTATGATCAAAGTAATCAACTAGACTCCTGCCCCTTATGCCAACATTAAAAAGAATTATTATTATTATTATTATTATTATTATTATTATTATTATTATTATTATTATTATTATTATTATTATTATCATCATTAAGGAGACAAAGATGGTGAGCTGGCAGAATTGTTAGCATGCCAGGCATGATGCATAGTGGCATTTCATCTGTCTTTATGTTCTGAGTTCAAGTTCTACCAAGGTTGACTTTACCTTTCATCATTTCAGGGTTGATAAAATAAGTACCAGTTTAACATTGGGTTAATCTAATCAACTTATCCCCTTCCCCAAAATTGCTGGCCTTGTGCCAAAATGAAAAAGAATTATAATTCCATTCACTGCTAGTCTTCATTATCATTTCATTATCATCGTCGTTTAACGTCCGCTTTCCATGCGAGCATGGGTTGGACAATTTGACTGAGGACTGGCGAACCAGAAGGCTACACCAGGTTCCAATCTGATCTGGCAGAGTTTCTACAACTGGATGCCCCTCCTAACACCAACCACTCCGAGAGTGTAGTAGGTGCTTTTACGTGCCACCGGCACGAGGGCCAGTCAGACGGTACTGGCAATGGCCATGCTCAAATGGCGTTTTTTACGTGCCACCTACACAGGAGCCAGTCCAGTGGCACTGGCAATGACCTCACTCGAATGTTTTTTCATGTGCCAGTAAAGCGACGCTGGTAACGATCACGTTCAAATAGTGCTATTTACGTGCCACTGGCATGGAAGCCAGACAGCTGCTCTGGCAATGATCACGCTCAGACGGTGCTGTTAGCACTCCACTGGCACGGGTGCCAGTCATCAAGTTTGGTTCAATTTCAATTTCGATTTCGATTTCACTTCCGCCAACAGGTCTTTGCAAGCAGAGTTTAGTGTCCAATGAAGGAAAGGTCGGCATGGGTGCCAGTCGTCAAATTTGGTTTGATTTCAATTTCAATTTCACTTGCCTCAACAGGTCTTAGCAAGCAGAGTTTTGTGTCCAATGAAGGAAAGGTATGCATAAGTGGGCTGACTATACCCCTGGCAGAGGCCACGGGTTATGGTCTCACTTGGCTTGCTGGGTTTTCTCAAGCACAGCATATTTCCAAAGGTCTTGGTCACTAGTCATTGCCTCCGTAAGGCCTAATGTTTGAAGGTTGTGCCTCACCACCTCATCCCAGGTCTTCCTGGGCCTACCTCTTCCACAGGTTCCCTCAACTGCTAGGGTGTGGCACTTTTTCACACAGCTATCCTCATCCATTCTCGCCACATAACCATACCAGTGCAATCGTCTCTCTTGCACACCACAACTGATGCTTCTTAGGTCCAACTTTTCTCTCAAGGTACTTACACTCTGCCTAGTATGCACATTGACATTATGCATCCATCAGAGCATACTGGCTTCATTCCTTGCGAGCATACGCATGTCCTCAGCAGTTACAGCCCATGTTTCACTGCCATGTAGCATGGCTGTTCGTACACATGCGTCATACAGTCTGTCTTTTATACTGAGCGAGAGGCCCTTTGTCACCAGCAGAAGTAAGAGCTCTCTGAACTTTGCCCAGGCTATTCTTATTCTAGCAGCTACACTTTCAGCGCACCCTCACCCGCTACTGACTTGGTCACCTAGG
>NC_068996.1:25145801-25151064 GCF_001194135.2 Octopus bimaculoides | reverse complement strand
GGTTATTCTTATTCTAGCAGCTACACTTTCAGCGCACCCTCACCCGCTACTGACTTGGTCACCTAGGTAATGGAAGCTATCAACTACTTCTAGTTTTTCACCCTGGAATGTGGCAGAAGTTGTTTTCTGCACATATGTATGTATGTATGTATGTATGTATGTATGTATGTATGTACATGTGTGGTATGCATGCGTAGGGTGTTGGTGTATGTGTGTAGATTACTGTCTCCTTGCCTTGACACCGTTTCATAGTTGTAAACGAATGTCACTGCCATGCAAGCAGTGTCCTTCATTCCCAATATTCCATGAAAACATGTCTGGTTATGGAGAAATATTATTTTGCTTGGAAACAGGTGAGGGTTGGTAACTGGAAAGGCATCTGATTATAAAAAGTCTGCCCTACTAAATTCCTTCCAATCCATGCAAGCATGGAAAAGTTAAAGTGCTGCTGCTGCTGCTGATGATGATGATGATGATATACCTACCTACCTACCTACCTACATACATACATACATACATACATACATACATACATAATACACACACATACACATACATACATAAATACATACATACACACATACATACATGTGTATGTTGTATGTATGTATGTATGTATGTAATTATATATGTACAAAAGGAGATGAAAGGATTAAGAAAAAAAAAAAAACAGAAGAGGAAAATATACCAAAAAATATAAGAAACGGGCAAATATTAATTGATATTGGAAATGTATTATTTCAAAGAAGAAATGATGAAAGTAATTACCATGGTTTAATTAGATGACGTATGAAATAATGTGATGACAGCTATTAAACTCTACTAGATAATCAGATAATGTTGATGATGAATAGCCAAAAATAACGACATCAATAAAACCTACATAAACAGAAACAGTAACAACAACAACAACAACAACAACAACAACAACAACAATAACAACAACAACAAGAAGCGAGCCTCTATTTGATCCCTTCTTATTGTCTTTAAAAAAAGTAAAAGTTGAACAATATAGCTCTGTGTTCTCTGTACAGAAAAGAAAATGGAAAAGTCATGGTGAGAACGTCTCTGCTCAATCAAGGCTGTATTGGGGGATAAACAAAAACGACGACGACGACGACGACAACAACAACAACAGCAACACAAGCGGCATCAATGATGTTAACAACTGTAACAGCAACAGCAGTGATAATTACAACTAAAAGAACAAGAGCAGCTACAACAACAACAACAACGTGACAATAACAGTCAGAGCTCTAACAACAGCAACTACAACTACAACAGAGATTACAACAATTATACAACAACAACAATAACACCTACAACACAGACTACACACACATATCGGTAGAGCTGTTACATTTTTTTGTTTTCTGTAAACCAGCTGTTAAATGAGCTTGTTGCTCTCTTTGTAGCCAAGCATAATTAACTGTGGATTTACACACTTTTTGTGTCTCTACTTATCAATGGGTTGCCTCGATATTCGAATATATTTTGTTGTTTCTCTTTTTGTTGTTTCTCTTTTTCTTTTTCCTGTTTTTAATCATTTAATATGTTTTCACCTACATAAACAATCTATAACTAGTAACCATCACCACCACCCTCCATCTTCCTGTGTGGGTGAGGACTGTTGTGGAGAAAATATTTTCCAAAGTAAAATGAATTAAAAGATTCAATTTCACCCAACCACAGGCAATCATGCATTCACGCATGCATGCACGCACACACACACACACACACACATACACACACACACACACACACACACACACACACACACACACACACACACACACACACACACACACACACACACACATGGCTGTGGAGTCATGAAGTTAGTCTTGCAACGCTATGGTTTCAGGTTTGGTCCCTTGGCATCAAATCTTGGGCAAAGTGTCTTCTCACAAGGCATTGGTCTTGGGCAGACCAATGCCTTGTGAGCATATTTGGCAATCAGAAACTGTTTAGAAGCCTGTTGATAAAAGTTTTTTTAGAAGAAATTCTTGATACTGTGTGGTATGACATCAGCGACTGGGGAGCTGACCGGAACGGCGAGCTGACTGAAAGAGGAAGAAGGGCAAAGGGAGCCTCGATCGGGATTTCGTGCCCTTTCAACAGATCTCTCTGCCACGCATACACCACATACTGTTACAATATCAGAAAGAAAGATTTTATTATATTATTAATTAGATAAGAAAAAAAAAAAAATGTTAAAAAAACAGACTGACACAAATAATTTGAAAAGAAGCATTGTAATGTATAAGTGTTTTCATTAATTACAGCTTTTCAAATTTACTATTCAGTTTACTATTGGATTTAGAATACTTAAAGAGCATTCATCTTTTGCCTTTCATAATTGATCATTTTCTTTTATTTTGATAAAAAGGGAATATTTTGAATTTTCACCGTTTGCACAAAAATTTAGATATTTGCTGCATGGAGCATTTTTAAGAGATAAATCTTTGATTTGTGGATTATGTACCCTAATCCAATTTATTCATTTTGATCCCATTTGGCCAATATACTTCTCATTGCAGAGTTTTTGTTTTGCAATTCATATTTTCATTAACCTTCAAGTCCTTCCCATTCTTGAAATTTTTTTACTTTGTTCACTGTTCAGTTATTTCATTCATTTTTGCCTTCATTGAGAGTCTTTTAAGATTTGGTAGTTGTCTTTGGCTGTTGATAATTTATGATTCTTTATTTTTCTGAGATTTGATGATTAGAATAAAACTGGAAGGTAGCATTTAGCAGAATATAAAATGTTATGGTTTCTATGGTTATGGGTGACATATTTATTCACTTTGTCATCATATTTCTGTTGAAATCCATTGCCTTTGTTCCTGTTAATTTTTTTTTTAAATTAAGAATTTAGTAAAATAACTTTGTCCTTATTAAACTGGTGTTTAGAGCATAAATTAACATGAAATTTTGAGGGAAGGTTTTAATTTAGATCACTTTAACCCTTTTGTTACCATATTTCTGTCGAAATACGCTGCCTTTGTTTAATCTAATTTTATAAAATTTTATAAAATAATCAAGAATTTAGTAAAGTAATTTTGTTATTATTTAGTTGATATTTAGAACATAAATTAACATAAAATTTTTATGGAAGGTTTTATTTTCGATCTCTTTAAAATGAAAATTTTGTATTGTAGAACCAGTGGGTGGTCTCATGCATGCTGATATCAAAAGTGTTAAATTAATGCTTTGGTTTTTATTCATAAACCCTGAAACACTTATTTTTTACACAGGAGCTAACTTCAGTAAGTTTCAAATTTCCCTCATAGGTAAAGATTTCTCTACTTCCTGATCTGTACACTCATTTAAATAAAGCCATAACCTAATCTACAGTATGTTAACTAGTGACATAAAAGAGGAATTCCAACCACGTTTCATGGTTTGCTACCTCAACAGCTCCTTTATAGGATCCAGTGACTAAAGACATCATCAAGAGGAACCACATCCTGTTTCAGCCCCTACTCCTCTACTGTTTTCGACGTGGCGGGTCCCACCCCACCTCAGCTCTGGTGTTGAGTGCATTTCTTCTTTCTCTTTTTTGCTTTTGTTCTTTGGTTTCTTCGATGCTGCTTCAACGAATGTCAGCGGGTGAATGACCATCCTGCCAAATTTCCCTTTAAATTCCCCTTTGAATTTGATGGTCATTCTTGCTACCTTGTCAAATTTGTTATAGCTCATTGCATCATTTGCCTTCAGCCACTTAATCTTTGGCTTCTTCATGCCTATCTCTTTTCTTGGCTAAGTAACTTATATTTAAGTGTTACATACAAGTAATAAAGAAGATGATAGATTTATTTACTTTATTTACTTGGGTAGGTGATGTATCTATTTGCTGACATAATCCTCATTTCTCATGGTTAAAATACAAGACATTCCATCCCACATTCATTTTTCTTTTTCTTTATATATATTTTAACAGGTTTCTATCTCTGCTTCAAGGGTGATGAAGCCAGGAGCTTATCTGGATTTTCAAGATATTTAGACTGAAAGTACAAATACTTCCTCTTGGATAGGACATCAGTCTATCACAGGGTTAACTCCTTGGTATCAGTGTGATGGCTCACCATCCTATTCAAGAGGGAGTGTTATACTTTCAGTTGAAAAGCCTTGAAAATTTGGATAAGTTCTTAGCCTCATGATCCTACTCATTTTCAGCTGAGTGTAGTAGAGCAATGTGAAATTAAATGCCTTGTTCAAGGACATAATGCATTAACTGCTCCAAAAATCAAACCCATGACATAAGGGTCATGTACTCAACATTTTAACCACTAGTGCATATGCATTCACTTTAAATGAATTTACCATGGCAAATACAGTGGTGCATATTACAATAAACATAGAGAAAATACAATGTAACCAAAACAAGTACTTTTATTATACTCTCATGTTAAGAAGAAATGGTAAAGTTTTCGATATACAATAGAGATATGTTTTGTCTATACCAGCTTTCTGGTTACATGTACGTCAAGACTTCTATGGCAACTTGGACTTCTAAAAGAACAATGCAAGCTTTGAGGAACTCCAGTCTTTTTGATTTCTCTTATACTTGATAAAACTAGTTCTTTTTATCATCATCCTCATCATCATTGTCATCATTTAAAATCTGTTTTCCATGCTAGCACAGGTTGGATGATTTGACAGGAACTGGCCAGCTGAAGAGCTGCCAGGCTCCATATCTGTTTTGGCGTGTACTCTATGACTGGATGCCCTTCTTAATGTCAACCACTTTACAGATTGTACTGAGTGCTTTTATGTAGCTCTGGTATGGGTGCTTTTACATAGCACCAGCACGGGTGCTTTTTACGTGGCACTGATACCCATGAGCCCACAAGATTAGGATCACTCAGCTGAAGGAAATACCTGGTATGTAAGGACAACCACGATTTTACTTAGCTTGACATGTCTTCTCAAGCACAGCAAACCACCAGAAGTCTCAGACCGTTGTCATCTCCTCTGTGAGGCCCAACGTCTGAAGATCCTTACTCACCACTTCATCCCACGTCATCCGTTTCACATGTTTCCTTTCATGTTCTTGTCAGTCATCTGATCACATTTATTCTGACATCTCAGTTTAAGCAGGCTGAAACAAAGATAATTTTAGTTAGTGATTGGTCCCATGGTAGTGGTTTTCAAATATTTCTTTTGCTTTAAACCCTAAGGAAATGTTTGATTAATTTTTGCACTTTCTACATCACCCTTGAAGATGAAAAAGACTAATAATTAATTTATTATGTTTAAT
>NC_068996.1:25144254-25145618 GCF_001194135.2 Octopus bimaculoides | reverse complement strand
TCAATTGTTAAAAACGATTTATTTTAAGTTCTCTTGTAGTTTCTAAATTCTTATGATGTAAATAATTTATCATTTTTTTCCTCTAATTGAACTACATACAGTACCAGAAAAAAAAAAAGAAAGCAAAAACAAGCTGTGGACTCAGTGCATAATATGCAAATGTAAATCGATCATTTAATAGAAAATATTGATTGCAAATTTTGATACAAGGCCAGCAATTTCGAGAGAATGGATAAGTCAATTACATCAACCCCAGTGGTACTTATTTTATCAACCCTGAAAGGATGAAAAGTAAAGTTTGGCCTTGAACTCAGAATGTAAAGATAGATGAAATGTTGCTAAGTATTTTGGCCAGTATGCTAATGATTCTGCCAGCTCACTGTCTTCAATTAGTAAAATAATATAAAATGGTAAAATCAATTGCAATTGTAGAGATAAAATACAATTCCTACTTTCTGCTTTTTATCCCTTGCTGATTGTGTTCTGCAGGTCTGACTGTAGATTCAGGATATTTTTAGATTTTGTCTTGATTATTAAAAGACAATTGAATCTATATTCACACAAGGATGTCATCTTAAAGATACAGTCATTGGTCATAATTTTTTAAACCTACATTTAAAGTTCTTGGTGTGCTTAGTAGAATAAAAGTATTCTTAAGAGTGAGTTAGTAATTTTATTCTAGAAGGCAATTTTAAAGCATATATTTTCACTCATTGTTTTGCTATCTGAAGTGTCATCCGCAATATCATCTCATACCCCAGGGTATGGTGGTAGTAGTTTATTGGTTGTTGATTCGGTGATTTTTTGAAAATGTTTAGAAATTATTTTGTTTGCTAATATATCTCATAGACAGTTTTCTGCTTCAGAAAACATATATACATACATCAGAAGTTTATCATTTAAATATATATGAGCATGTCTAGATATGCAACTATATGCATGACAATACATACATAAAACAAGACATACAAATCTGCACATGTACATACATACATAGAAACAAAACTACCCTGCTGTTGATGTTGAAATTCTAATGAAGGAACCTTGGATCTAGATTAGAAACCAACTCTTTCTCTATTAACAAGAAATCTTGAAATAAAACTGAACAATGACAAACATACATACATACATACATGCACACATAAGCCTAGAGATGTTGATGATTGAGTTGTGGTTATTGTGTAGCACAAAGTAAAATCTGGCTGAGAAGGCCAATGAACAAATATGTTCCAAACATGAACATCCTTTATGCATTCTCTTATTAACCCTTTAGCTCATGATCATGATCAGAGATGCACATAGAGTCAGTCACTAAGGGACATGCTCAACTGGTTAAGGTCAAGCAACTGACAAGCAAACCTGTA
>NC_068996.1:25133729-25141440 GCF_001194135.2 Octopus bimaculoides | reverse complement strand
GCATACACATGCACAACATAAACCTGTACATACACACATACATACACATACACACACTCACATATGCATGCACAAGCACACATCCACACACATATACAACATAAACCTATACATACATATACACATTTACACATAGATACATACATGCACACATAAGCCTAGAGATGTTGATGATTGAGTTGTGGTTATTGTGTAGCACAAAGTAAAATCTGGCTGAGAAGGCCAATGAACAAATATGTTCCAAACATGAACATCCTTTATGCATTCTCTTATTAACCCTTTAGCTCATGATCATGATCAGAGATGCACATAGAGTCAGTCACTAAGGGACATGCTCAACTGGTTAAGGTCAAGCAACTGACAAGCAAACCTGTAGTACTGAGCAGAATATTTGCTATAATGATATTTCTGCTTCAGCAAGTCAGCACCGAATCTGTCTGAAATGTAATGGAAGATAGGTCAGTTTCAAAACAGTGACGTCCAGGTTACAAAAGCAAAGTTTGAAGGGAATAGTAGTCATTTCCTTTGATTTCTAGAGAGAAGCAAATAGGAAATAACACTTACTGACCAAAGACAAACAAAAATTGAAATTTTGTTACACAGTGTTATGAAAGAAGGAACAGGAAAATATTTTCCAGTGTAGAGGAGATACATGGCTACTTTGGATTATAGAAAGTTTGGTGAAAGTAAGTAGAGTGGAGCTGAAAAGAAGGATAACGATGATGGTAATGAAGTGTTAGTGGGTGCCTTCAAGAAGATGATATAGAAGATTGGGAATTGATGATCAGAAATTTAAAGATTGCATCATCTTCAAAGAATATGGCACCTAATAAAGTACCTCTTGGACTCTTGGCAAACTCTTCCTCTTTCTCACTTTCATAAATTTTACTTTCTTAAATGTCTGTTACTTTTTTGACTTGAACTGTACCCTTGACCACTTGCCTATGTTATCAACTGATCTAGCCTTGAAAAGACATGCATAATTTTCAGATCTACAGATAAGAGGGTCAAGTCATCCATGAAGGCCTTCTTAGATGACAATATCTTTTTGTTTTGTGACTATTTCTTTTAAACAATCTGCTGCTTTCGAAAAGCCTCTCATCTCCTTCAGCAGAATTAACTTTATAATAAATATATTACAGTCAGTGGCAACGTCAATTTCTAGGCTGCACCAAACTGTTGAAAAGTTACCGGGTGTAAATAACATCTTGAAATTATCTTAGTATTCTTAGTTAATGTTTTTATATTCTTTAGTGTGTTCCACTCCTATCACCAACTAATTTACTATGTAGTGAATTAGTTGGTGATAGGAATTTACTATATAGTGAATTTTGTCATGTCACTGGCTTGAGATGTTATCTCTGACAAGGCTATGGAGTCTCCTCTAATTTACATTGTCTCCATTCACACACATACACACACACGTACACATATATATATATATATTGATACAGATAGGTAGATAGCTAGGTAGACAGACAGTCAGATGGACGGGCAGATGAACAGACATGGACAGACGGACAGACAGAGAGACAGGTAGATAGACAGACAGAGAGGTAGACAGACAGACAGACAGATAGATAGTCTGACAGGAACATATCAAATTATAAATGAATGGGGTATACATATGCATGTGATCCATAGTCAGCATGTAATCAGAGACACCTGTTGGATGATTTCTGGTTATTAAACATGGATGCGATATCTATCAATGAGACCAACTAATCAGTTTCAAAGGAGTGATAGTGTTGTTTCAAAAAGGCATGGATCTGGAGAGAGGAAAGTACAATCTTCATAGATCCAAAGGGTAGGTAAGCAGCCCTACATGTTACTACATGTCAGGCATTTTCACCACTGTTTTTGTAACTATCTTCTAAAACTGACTGCAGATTGGAAGCGTTTGTAAGTCAAATATGTGAGCCAGGAAATGGTGCAGCTGCTGAGAAAGGACCCAAATACAGGGTTCATAAGGGACAGCTCTAAAATTCATAATGTTGCTAAAGACAGGTTTCAATGTTTTTGAAAAGGTGACACATTAACTGGTTAACACATGTCTGTGTTATTAACGTGCAAACTTATGCACTCCCCCAGCAGATCTATCAATTACAATCTCTACCTTATGCAATACCTCATGAAGTACATCAAGAAAAGATCTGACTTTGGTGGCTATTGGTAAATTTGTATCAATCATTGCTACCTGGCAATTCTCCTAAGAGCAGTCAGTTTTGTTCTAATGATCAGAGGTTGGATTACAACAAATCAGTGTGATGTCTTGTCAAAGTGACCAGTTATTGGAACTGTTTTGCTTATTGTTTGGTCCAACAATGATGTCCCCTTCCCTCTCTCCTTTATGTTTTGGTACTGGAGTCAATATCATGGAGGCTGGAGACATTGAGGGTCATCCCTCTTGAAGTGGTATGCAAGACAACTATGCTTGCTTATGTGGACAATCTCACCATTATGGAACTGGACATTTCAAAACTTGAGATGATTGGTTCCATACTGAAAGAGTCTCAAGGTAACATGCTAGCCAACTGACTTATCCTGACATAAGCTAGAACAATTAATCAGTGGAGAGTAAGTTGTGAATATGAACAATGATGGCTTGGGAATGGTTCTAGTTATTCCTGAAGAGTGTAAAGTAGTCCATACTTGAGGTTTTTATGTCAGAGATTATGGACAATTTCCAAAAGTTAGTGAACTTAAATACTTTTGAGCTAGTAACTAGCTCAAAAGTATGGAAGTGTTTGCAGCCAAATTTCTCCAAGTTGTACACAGGCTGATCATCCTATACACATTTGTTTGGTGTCTGTGCATTACCAGCTTGTGGGTTTGTAACAAACAGCTAACAAATTCAGAGTCTTGACAAATTCAGAGTCTATTGTGAAAACCGGCTTGCTGGTATCTTTTGGCAAAGGAGAATAGTGAGTTTTCATCTGCTAGGTGGTTATAACAAAGGAAGTTGTGTGGTGGGTACAGTCAAAAGATTTCAGAATTGAGGACAGGGCTTTTCCTCTCTGGTCTCTGATGCATTTTATAAAAGGTAAATGACAAAGGTAAGATTAATGAGATTAAATAGACTTACTCTGACTATGTGGTTATAAACAGAAGGTAAAAAATTGGAAGAGGGTACTTTTCAGACCTTTGATGCAGTTGAGTAAGCTGGGACTTTGTGTTAGTATTTCCTCTGAGTTACCACATGTTTCAATCCTGAATCAGCTATGAAACCTCTAGATGGTCACTCAATCTTCCAGAAATAGCTGTCTCATCTGCCTCAAATCATGTCTAACTGTTTTCAAACAGGAAAACATTAGATAATGTGATCCAAGATAAAGGAGTTGATAGGAGATCACAGCTGCAATACCCTTTAATCATAGATTTACACAATCAGGGCTGAACTGGAGTAAAACAACACCACTAATACCACTGCTGAAACTAATGTTGGTGACAATGACAGCTCCACTGTTGCCACCTTCACAGAGCACAATAGCAACAGCAATGACATCGATAACAGTGATGTAGATAGAAGCAGTGATGACAATGACCCCTACTACGATGAAAGCAGCAGCAGTAGCAGCAGCAGCAGCAGCAGCAGCAGCAACAGTTACAATAAAGACAACAACATTTTATCACATCTACAGCACCTTGAGATCTTCATACCCATGCCTTCATCAGTCTGCATCTTTTATAGTTAACCTCCACTAAGAACAAGCACTATTTTATCATCTATCACTCACCTAACACCTGGACCATATGTCCATAAACATGTTTTATCAAGTTCACCATGTTTGTAACTTAACATCATACACCCACCTTTCTTATAAAACTGGTCCAAAACTAGAAATATTTTGAGATCCAATGCACTTTAAAATTTAAAAAATATTACAGTTATTAAATGAAATGGCACTAGTAAATGAGTACACTTGCTTAATTTCTGATGAACTGTAATTAATAGATTTGCCATTTTATTTCTGTGTTTCAATGTCCTAAACTCCTTCATACAATAAATAAGCTCAATTATCATTTTGCTGATAAATAAGTTTGGTTAAAAAAAGTTAGACTATTACTAATAAATTACAAGTAATGAGCTGGCAGAACTGTTAGCATGCCAGGCAAAATACTTAGCAGCATTTTGACTGTCCTTACATTCCAAGTTCAAATTCAACTGAAGTCAACTTTAGCTTTCATCCTTTTGAGGTTGATAAAATAAGTACCAGTTGAGCACTGGGGTTGATGTAATTGACATACCTCCTCCTCTGAAGTTGCTGGCTTAGTGCCAAAATTTGAAACCACTATATTATAAGACACAGTAAAATTAACAAGCCCCACCTCACCCTCTGCCCTTAAATCAATTTTGGATTTTTGAACAGGTAAGAAACATTACATTGTGTACAGTTTCTATTTTAATCTTATTTCATTAGCAAAAATATTCCACAAATATGAAGTTTCATTTAATATCATCACATTTACAATGTCAGACAAAAAAAAGCAATTACATTAAATTAGGACCATGTATAAGGAAACTATATTTAATGGTAGACTGACCAGGCAATATTTCTAATTGATATGGAAGTCTACTTTTTGCTATTATATGAAATGTCACTGGTGCCTGCATTGGCGCCATCATCATATGTGGTGATGACAGCAGCAGAGTATTGGCATCACCACTACCACCATCATCATTATCATTTAACTTCCATTTTTCCATGCTTACATGGATCAGAGATAATTTGTTGAGGCTCATTTTCTATGGCTGGATGCCCTTCCTGTTCCTAACCATTACCTGTTTCCAAATAAAATAACATATCCTTACAGCCAGACATGGATTCCTAATCCATGATTAGGATTAGGATTAGGAATGTACAACATCATTTGTATGACAGCAATGCTCTGTTACAATCATATATACAGCAGAGTTCAATGTCAGTCTGGGCTTGACTCTGTATGCTTTAGCCTCGTTACTATGGCAACAGTCTGGATACTTATAGATCAGACCTCATATATATATATGTATATATATAAACACATATGATCAGACTTCGTATATACATACATACATATATATATATATCATCATCATCATCATCATATATATATATACCTAAAGTAACAGGTTAAGGTATAAATCTTGGTTTATAAATATTCGAATTAAAATCAAGAAAATGGAAAAGTAGCTTTAATATAATTTATTAACTGCAAAAATTCAACATGTTCACTTACAGCTGTTTCAATTTCGCCCAGAAACGAATTAAATTCCAATAATTAAAACATTTCATTGGGCAAAATCTCGTCAGAGGAGTAAAAAAGACATATCATTAGGTTGTTACGTGTTATTCTTCCAGTCAAACAAATCAACTCAAGGACTTATATTTTTTAAGCCTAGAACTTATTCTATCAGTCTCTTATGCTAAACTGCCAAGTTACAGAGACATAAACACACCAGTTGTCAAGTAGTGGTAGGGGACAGGCACACACATACATACACACACACACACACACACACACACACACAGAGGCTTCTTTCAGTTTCTCTCTACCAAATCCACTCACAAGGCTTTGGTCAACCGAATGCTATAGTAGAAGGCACTTGCTCAAGGTGCCATACAATGGGACTGAACCCAGAACCATATGGTTGGGAAGGAAGCTTCTTACCACGCAGCCATGCCTATTCACAATCCATCCACAACATACACACTTTCCATTTAATAGTCAAATCGCATTCTTGCTCTTCTGTAGGGAATGGACACATCAGTCTAAAGAGGAGGTCCATACTTGAGAATTTCAAAAATAGATAAACAAATAAATAAATCATATTTAACTCATAGAGAGTGCATATTTTTTAAATCTTCCCTAGTAGGTAAATATTTTAGGTTCTGCAAGAAGCTGGTGAAAGAAAATATTTCAGATGTGCAGGAATAACCATCACTACACAACCACTTAGTAATAATAATTTCAATGCGAAATTGTTCACAAGAAACCACCTTATCTAGAATTGATGCAGCCAGCTATAGCATATATGAAACATACATGACTCATCCTCAGTTGATTGGTTGGCATCTGAAATAACAGATCCTTTCAGTTGCTGTCACAGATTTTGGATTTTTTCAATTTTTTTTCAAATTTTGTATACAAAATCACATTAAAATATAAATCCAAAATTGAAGAAAACATAAGCATGAGCAAAGAAAGAAAGAAAAAGGAGAAAAAAAAGAAAAAGAGGAAGAAATGAAGAAAAGGGAAGAAAAAACATCAATTCAACACCAAGTGCCTTAATTGGTCACACACCACAAGATTCAATGGAACCTACTGAAGCAAGCCAACATACTTGCAGCATTACCATGGGTGATGGCAAGGCTAAGGCATTGAAACAGCCAAGCAGCCTCACAGACATCACCTAACACCTAGGTAAGGCAAGATGCCAATAATGACAAAACCTTTGTTGTTAGTGGTCCAGCCCCTCTAAACTTTTCAAACGCAACAAACTGGAAGAAATGATTCACTGACAAGTCCCAATACTAAAGGATTTTTTTCTATTTGGCTTGGGAAGCAGTGATCCTACCATTCACTGCAGCATCCAGGATGTTGGAGGAAGCAAAGGAGTCACAGACTGTGGTGACCCAGATTAGGTACCTACCTCTTACCGAGGGGCAGAGGATAAGACCATCTAGTCTCTTCCCATCACTCCTGGATAATCATGCTGGCTTCAGAACTGAGTTAGTATTAACCCATGAAAATGAAATTTATCTTGACCATAGATTAATAGATAAAAGTTAATAGTTTTTAAAGTTTGCAAATTTGGGATAATTTTAGCCAATCAAAAGTCATCATTATACACATGCATACTTGTGCCTCTTCTAATGAAATTGGTTTCTCATGAATATCTTTAGTAAGGTTTAGCTTCTGAAAGGAAAGGATTTTTCTTCTCTTGTTTTCTTAATACAAAGGAGGCACAAGTTTCAATTACAATTTGTACTGGATCATTTTAGCATATTTTAGGAGGTAACTCTTAAAATAATATATTTTTTAAATTTATTCTCATGTTAATACCTTATGAAGATGGCACCATATTTGGCACCTGGAGACACAATATTTTCACATGTATTTTTTATATGAAAATTCTATATTAGGATAAGGTAGTGCATCAAATTCTTTGAATTAATTACAAAGGTGATTCTCTGTTTGCATTTTCTCTTAACACAGCAATTGGACAGCTACAGAATTTTCCTCTATGCACAACAACTGAATTCTCAAGTGGACATACAAGTTTTTTTTTCTTTTTTTATTTCTATTTGGTATAAACCTCACCCCCACACAGCTCTTCGACCATTACATCTGCAAAAGCAAAAAACAAATCAGTTATAAGTGTACAATCTGCACAGTCATATCAAGTTGTTGCAAATGGTTACATTTATTGAATATTTAAGTTTTAGGTCTAAATAACAACTTTCATCAAACTAGGTAAAAAATATGCTAATTCTCTGAGAAATAATTATATAAGTGCAGGTGTGGCTTTGTAGTAAGAAGCTTGCTTCCCAATCACATGGTTCCAGGTTTAGTCCTACAGTATGGTACCTTGGGAAAGTGTCTTCTATTATAGCCTTGGGCTGACCAAAGCCTTCTGAGTGAGCAGATTTAGTAGAAGGAAAATGAAAGAAGTTTGTTGTATATATATATATACATATATATATATATATATATATATATATATATA
>NC_068996.1:25130878-25133596 GCF_001194135.2 Octopus bimaculoides | reverse complement strand
TATGCATGTGTGTATATATATATATATGTATATATAAATATATATATATAATGCAAGAGAGTTAGGGGTTGAGGATTCAACCCACTAAGGGATAGTATCTATCCAATATACTGCTGGGAGGGTACCCAATTATTGTTACACTAGTGTTATACCAAGTGTAATAAGTGGGAGCGGGTAAAAGGGGGGGGTGTTTTAACCTAAATTTATATATCAATTAGAAAATGGAGGATAATATGCTGAACCCAACGACTTGCAGACAGTGTATCCCGTTGAATTCATTAACTTAATTTGTAACTAAAGTGACAAAAAACCACAAAGTACAAGTGTTTATGACAAACCATGTTATATTGGCAACCGGGTTTACAAATAAAAAGTACATAAGGAATTTGAGAATAAACATAAACTTAATCTTACGGCTGTTTCGGCCTAGCGTTGGCATGCCACATTCTATCCGAATAGCTCCTGCTGGAGTAATTAGCAGATGAAATGGCGGTACATGCACGATTCGCTAGGCCTCTTCAGAGATTCACAAAAAATTCCATACAAATATACAGTAAGAGATAAAAACAAAAATGGAATAGAAATAAAAATAAAAATAAGGGTACAGCAAGAATAAAATAAAAAGTAAATAAATGAAAAATGAAAATATAACATAAAAAATATAAAAATATAAAATATAAAAATATAAGGCACATAAAAAGCCTACAAACAGTACATGAGGTCATACAAATAGTTATAGACACTCAATATATAAGTCCGTGTGCATAACCATACTCAGATGTTCAATGATTCAAGATCATATATATATGTGAGTACACATGTGTGTCTATATCCATCTATCCCCTCACACATATGTATACATATACAAATATGTATACACAGGCATTCTCCTACGTACATGGTCCCTGGTACCAATGCTATCTACTGTGTTTCGAAGGCTGTTTATGTTTTTTTTTTAAATTTTGCTGAGTGTGTGTCAGTTCTGTATATTTTGGATGGGTTTATGTGGAAGTTCATTTCATAGGAGTTATTAATATTCTAGTAGCAATAACAGTGACCAAAGAAAACGTGGAGGGGACAGGGGGGGAGATTGGGAGAGTTGGCTTGAGGAGGTAGGATGGCCAAAATCAGGTGAGATGGCGAGATGATGTGAGAGCAGTTGCTACAAGAGTGAGTTAAATCCAGTCACCCTCATGGATTTAAAATATTGGAATTCATCATTATATATGTATATATATATATATATATATATATATATATATATATATATATATATATATATTTATATACATACATACGTACATTCATACATACATACATACATACATGCATATAGGAGAGTATTGTAGTTTGCTTGAAGTATTGTGTATTGTTTGTAAAATATAATGTGTCTTGAATGGCACAACAATGCTCTATAATAACAACAATGGACTATAATAACTGTTATAATTTAATCGTCCATAGTCAGACTATGGATGATTAAATTATAAATTATTCTAGTCCATAGCTGTTATTATAGAGCATTGTTGTGCCATTCAAGACACATTATATTTTATACGCGCGCGCGCACACACACACACACACACACACACACACACTCATGACAGAAGTAAATAGACACCTCATAAAATATCGTTTTATGTTTATTTTAATTCAAAAAGGGTTATAGTTGTTATTAATTGACATTTTAATGTTTCAGGTTCTATATGTGACTGTTTAATTATGCCATTTACAAAACATGTACAAAAGAAACTTTGGAAAGGAGCCTAGAAGCCATTTTGTGGGTCAATCTGAAGGTGGACTTAGCATAAAATCACAGTAAACCTTGGGATTCCACTTTCTACAGTGATTGTGCAATTCACTGGATAGGGGAAGGAGTCCACATCACCTTGCCCACATCACCTTTCATTTTGTTAAGAGAAGTGTGGAGGATAATCCTTATTGCAAAGCCTCTGATACAGCAGAACAAGTTGATATCAGTCACAGAACATCTGTCAGGTATCTCCACAAACTTAGCTACTCTGGCAGAGCAGCAAGAGGGAAGCCACTTCTTCGACCAACCAATACCAAGCGGAGACAAGATTGGGCCAGTGAAATGGTGAAGAGGCCACTAGCATTTGATGAGTTCAGATTTGCTGTATTTTCTGGCAGTGGTTGAGTGTGGGTCTAGAGACTCTATGATCAAGAATTTGATGTGAAAAACTTGTAGTCAAAAATGAAACACAGTGGCTACCCTATGATGGTCTGGGGAGCAATTTGGAGCAATGGTCGATCAGAGCTGGTGGAGTGTGAGGGAAACATAAACTCAGATAAATATGTGTCCATTTTGCAGAAAGGACTCCTTCCAGTCTTTCCAGTAGGGAAATAATTTAAAAAGACTCTTTATTTATGGAAGATGGGGCTCCTTGTCACACAGCTAAAAAGACCCAAGATTGGTTAGAAGAGAATAGCATTAAAAAGCTTCCATGGCCAAACAGTCACCAGATATGAACCCTATTGAACACCTTTGGAACATAATGGACAGGACAGTTCATAAAAAGAACAAAAAAGCATCCTCAAAGCCAAATCTTTTGAGTTTATTGCATGAAACTTGGCAAGAAATTCCTCTACTAAATATTAGATATTCACAATAACTGATAAACAATTTGAATGTATAATTTCAGATTTAAATAAATTTTAATGATTATGATTATAAGGGTGTCACGTCTTATATATATA
>NC_068996.1:25123457-25130701 GCF_001194135.2 Octopus bimaculoides | reverse complement strand
ATATATATATGTATATATATATATGTATGCATGCATGTATGTATATATATATATATATATGCATGCATGTATATATATGTATATATCTATGAGTGTGTGTGCCTTTGTGTCTGTGTTTATTCCCTACCACCACTTGACAACCAGTGTTGGTGTGTTTACATCCCTGTAACTTAGCAGTTCAGCAAAAAAAGACCAGTAGAATAAGTGCCAGTTTTGTTTTTTAAATAAGTACTAGGGTTGATTAGTTCAACTAAAATTCTTCAAGATATTGTGCCAGCATGGCCATGATAAAAGATAAAAGTTCATACTTAATGGATTTATAGTTTTATCATAAACACAACACCCTATAAGCATAAACTACACACAATTCAATCATTTTATTTGAAAATAAATGATACAAAACACGTTCAAATTGAACCATTGATTAAGACATGTTTTAATATTTTCATTTTCATCATCAGAGAGGGCTCAAACTGTTTGAGGCTTCAAATGCTCCTCACTGGGTTGATCATTGTACAATCAGACTGAATTTATTATATAGACAATAAATAAATAAATAAATAAAACCACGTAAAAGATTTGTATTATTGTCCATGTTTTCTTTGATTGATTTTAATATTTAGCTCACAGAGAACATATAGAAAAGGTAAAATAAAACGAGAGAGTTTGAACTTGTGCCTCAACAGCAACAGTCCATAGGCCAACCCTCTTAATTGAAAGTAACCTTGTGCCTTTCTCTGTAGATTCTGTTGCAGACTGACTGGATCTCTTCATTACCATCCTTGTAAGTTCCAATTCCTTAAGGACTTTGCAGAATTAGCAAAATTTTCTACTATCAGCTCCATAGACTCATATTTATAATCTGTTTGGCACTTTTCCACCAGTTCCTGGTACTTTATACATTTCCTTCCATTAGCTTCTTCAATATACTTTTCCAAAAGTATTATAAGTTCCTGTATGATTGGTTGTTTTCTTGCCTCAGAGGTGATGACCATGTCTGGCTAGAGTAATGTTCATACCACGTGCTGCAAAAACTGTCTCCCCAATTTGACAAGTAGTTACCAGTCAGATGCTACGTATCAGAGGTCCACCCATGTTTTTGGTTGTATACTTGCTCTCTCTCTCTCTCTCTCTCTCTCTCCTGTTGGGATCTAAAATTAAGGTAGTTCTTGAATTTTTGACTGGTAGTAGTCTTGTAGAGCCAAGTCAAAGAACTTCCCATGACTATTTGCTCTGTAGTAGAGGAGATGGTAATTCCAGATATTGAGAAATGAAATTTGTCAACCACTCTCCCTTTCTTTAACTTCATGGACCTCGACTTGACAGGCTTAAAACTTATCTTTGCCTTGGTAACAAGTTTCTCAAGACCATGTAGAACCTGTCAACTTCTAAGGATCAATGTTGTTATGATCATAAGGTCATCCATTAAATGTTCTTATTGTTGAGCTGATGTACACCAGATTTGGTTAGGAGGCCTATGCTTTCCATCTCAGCTGTTTTAGACTCCAAATTCATTGGAAGAGTAATGAAACAGTCAATACCAATATTATATTCCTGACCCTGAAGTGACCCTCAACCTGAAATTATTCTCGCTATCCTGAATCAGGTTCTGAGCTTGCCTGAAAAATGGTATCAATGCAGTGCAAGTTCAACCAACCTGTGGTATAGACCCATAAGTATTTGTCAAATCCAGCCACAGTATGTATAGTCACCTCTGTTCCCGTGAGATGCTCTGGGGAATTGAACGATGTCACTGTCCTCCAGGAACACCATAAATCCTACCTTCCAGCATTGATGGGTCGATATAGTTATTTTTGAGAAACTCAGTCTCGTATTTAATATACCTTTTTGTGTTTGTTGTCAAAATTAATGCAACTGGCGACATTGAGCTGTATGTTTTAGTTCATTTTTGTTCTTTATATTTTATATATACACTTACATACATACATACATACATACATACATACATACATACATACATACTTACATACACACATAACATACACAGACACATACATATGTACTTACATATTCACACACACACACACACACACACAACACACACATACACTCACTCTATATTTAGTGACATCATAGCTTGTTTCTTTAGGCCATCTGTCTTGCCTTGGTAGTTCTCATCATCGATTTGCAGGATACATGTGTGTGTGTGTCTGCGTGTGTGTCTGCGTGTGTGTCTGTGTGTGTAAAGGGGGAGAGAGGCAAGAAAGAGATTAGATAGATAGGGAGGAAGGCAGGTAGATAGATAATATTGCACAATCAAATCATAATATTAGAAGCAGGAAGAAAACCACTTGCATGCACACACACACATACACACACACACACACACACACACACACACACACACACACACACACATTCAACAGTCCCTCACTCTGTTATCAAGAGGTCTCCTTAGGAAGTTAAGAATAGATGAATGGCTTGTTAGAGTCATACAAGCCATGTATTCCTATACAAGGAGAGCCAGCTATGAACATAGTGATGAACTTAGTGTACAAGTAGGAGTTCACCAGGGTTCAGTTCTCAGTTGCCTCAGTGCTCCAGGTTATAACTGAGAAATTTAAGACCAGCTGCCCTTGGAAACTATTAGATGCTGATGACTTCACTCTTATAATGGATTCTGTAACAGAATTGGTAAAGAAATCTAAGATATGAAAGCAAAACTTTGAATTAAAGAGCCTTAAAGTTAAGCTCACAAAGACCAAAGTTGTACAATTAAACCTTGGGAGAGGCATTATGCCGGTAATAAACACACACACTGGTTCAGTCCTTTATTGATTTATATAGTTTTTTGTTAAATTATTTCATTGCACTCTTGCAATCTCTTCTGTAACTTGTCTCTCCACTTCCATTTATTTTGAAGTTGTAGTTAGCAAGAAAGTAAATAAGACTCTCTTTCCATTAGTTAAATGGTCCTGCTCAATTTGTAGGAAAGGTGTTGGAAAGAATTCCATTTGATGCACTTGGTACAAACTATAGGCACAAAAGAGGTACAGTGGAATTACAGGTAGGTTAACAGAAAAAGTAGACTTTGTATTTAGCAGATGCACAGGAACACAGGATTTTCATTTTCTCAAATGCTCGGGAAGCTCCCTAGAGAGTGTAGACAGTGTCAATTACCTAGCTGACCTTATTAATAATGGGGGAGGATGTTCTGAAAGTATTGTTGCTAGAATAAGAATAGGATAGGAAAGTTCAGAGAGCTGTTGGCAAGAAAAGGCCTCTTTCTAAGACTGAAAGGAAGAGTGTGTGATACTTGTGCATGAATGGATATACTAAATAGTATTGAGACATAGGCTTTGAATGCAAGAAAAATGCAAAGACTGGAGAGAAATGAAGCTAGTATGCTCCAGTGGATATGCAACATCAGTGTACATGTACAACAAAGTGTAAATGTGTTGAGAGAAAAATTAGGCATAAGAGGAATCAGATGTAGCATGCAACAGACAAGATTGAAATCTTGTGATGCATATGAATGAGAATAGCTGTATAAAGAACTACTGATCGCTTAAGGTGGATGGAAGACATAGGATGAAGTAGTGAGAGCCAACCAATCTCAAGATGATCCTTTGTCATCTCCTTCATGATAATGGACCAGGATGTCTGGCAATATGAGGTTCTTGAGAAGACCTGCCTACCTCAGTGAAACTAAGTTCTGGAAACGCTGTGTATTATGTGCTCTTCATCCGCACATTACATTCACCCCCACTCCAGTGGCCCAAACTACTCCTCATCATGCACCACACTTGTATCACACACAACCACTCACTCATGCAGCCCAATGCTGTTTTGTCAACCCTCTCCTTTCCTGTCCTCTCCACTGCCAACTATATCATTGCTATCCTGCTGCTCCCCCACCATGTATATTTTATATACATATATTATATACATAATCTAAATAAAAGGGTTTCAAAAATCCAGGCAGATGTCAATAAAGCACTCAGTTTTAAATGAATTTGGTTAACAATATCCAACAATCAGATACCAATAAATGTACGTAAAATACACAGCCAAATTCCTCATGTATGACAAGTAGGCCAAATATTATTTAGAAGAATTTCAAGAAATTCAGAGTATTTGACAACAAAAATACATATAGAGAAAGGGAAAATCACATGTTTATTTAGAATTCACCTTATAAAGACAACAATTGTTTCTATTATATTAACATATATAGGTGTAGGAGTGGCTGTGTGGTAAGTAGCTTGCTTACCAACCACATAGTCCAGGGTTCAGTCCCACTGCATGGCATCTTGGGCAAGTGTCTTCTACTATAGCTTCGGGCCGACCAAAGCCTTGTGAGTGGATTTGGTAGACAGAAACTGAAAGAAGCCTGTCGTATATATGTATATATATATGTATGTGTGTATGTGTTTGTATGTCTGTGTTTGTCCCCCCAACATCGCTTGACAACCGATGCTGGTGTGTTTATGTCCCCGTAACTTAGCGGTTCGGCAAAAGAGACCGATAGAATAAGTACTAGGCTTCCAAAGAATAAGTCCTGGGGTCGATTTGTTCGACTAAAGGCGGTGCTCCAGCATGGCCACAGTCAAAAGACTGAAACAAGTAAAAGAGTAAAAGAGTATATATAGATATAGAAAATATCATTGAATTTAATATTTCCAAAAATATATAACACAACATTTTCAAGGCATATATATAATATGAAGCACCTGTATTGCAAGAAACAAGAGTTAAAAACTATTAAAGCTGTAAGTAGTGCACAATATATATACACTTACAAGAGAGATAACCACCCCATGAGTGTCTCTAGAATCATTGAGCCTACAACTGATAGGTGAAACTGGTCTAGCCTTGTAACAATAAAATTTGTCCTTTATGGTATTTGCACTTAGCTGTTTATATCAATTTTTAATACAAACATTAGCATTTCGCTAAAAAAGCCATAGATCTTTATGATAAAAACATATATACCGACAGCTGAATTCAGCCAAACCATTGAGTGTTTGAGTAGTCACTACGGATGAGCCTACAATTGAGAGGCAAAACTAGTCTGCTCTAGTGATCCTTGAGACACTCATGGAATTGTTATCTCCCCTGTCAGTGTGTGTGTATGTGTGTGTGTGTGTGTGTGTGTATATATTGCATGCTTCATACAGCATTAAGAGTTTTTAACTCTTATTTCTTGTAATATAGGTGCTTCAGCACCCTCAGTCACAATTGCTGATGATAAAGTTTTTCCTTTATTGTATTATATTGCTTCTAGCTGTTTATATTAATGTGTCTGTGTGTGTCTGTGTATTCACCACTCATTGCATTCCTCTTCCTTAACACTCTAGTTCCCTTTTTCCTTTCTCCCTATCATGAACTCTCTGCCCACTCACCAACTTACATTCACCTCCCTCCTGTACTTTGAGGGTACACCATGGCATATCTTCACCAGTCTTCTCTTTCTCCTCCAACTGGGGTAGCTTTTCAATAACAGACACCTGTTTATGTCCCGCTATCATAGTTTAATTTCTCATCACCTGACACAAAAGCACCTCCCTCACTATTTCTCTCCCTCTCAGTTGAGGAGTCTTTGTCTAGCTAGCTACTTAGTGACTTTGCTGGTGTCACATAAAACGCACCCAGTACACACTATAAAGTGGTTGGCATTAGGAAGGGCATCCACCCATAGGAACCATGCTAAAACAGACAGTGGAACTTGGCGCAATCCTCTGGCTTACAAGCTCCTGTCAAACCATCCAACTTATTCCAGCACAGAAAGTAGATGGAAAATGATGATGATAATGATGAAGATGATGATGATGATATATACAAGGTGCGATGGGTAAATTGTCACCATTTTATACTTTTAATTTCATGCATGCTCATTGTTTGTTTTTGATTTTATTGACTACACAGTTCAGTAGGGTCAGTTGGGCACTGTCTGTGAGAAAAGCAGCATCATGATGCAATTCATTCTCCCAGAAATTTGGAAATGACATGCTCTACTGCTTGGCATTCATGCTGGAAGCTCCACTACAAACATTTCAGAGTGTTTGAGTGTCAATTTGAGGATAGTGCAGTCTGAGGACATGTAGTGAGAGTGATAAAACTCAAACATCCAGTCAACATCTTGGTGCTTAGGGTGATCACTCATGATGGCGACATTATGCTCCCTTTCGTCATTCCACATAGCCTCAGACTCAACATGGAAGTCTACATCAAGTATCTGGAGGAGGTAGCAGTGACCTGGGTCAAGAGGATGGCTGCTGGAAGACCCTATGTCTGGCAACAGGACTGCACCATGCCGCACAAGCAGGAGAACCCAGTCATAGCTGTCACATAATTTCAGCGACCACATCATCCCTAACATCTGGTCACCTAACTCCTCAGACTGCAACCCTTTGATTATGTGTGGGTTGCAGTTGAGCAAGAGATAAAAAAAACTCCTTGTAACACCAAAGATGAACTGAAGGCAAGGATTATGGCAGCATTCACCAACTTAAACAAGGAGACCATCCAGAAGAGTTGCAGAAGATTCCAAAATCATCTGGAGCCTGTGGTTGAAACCAATGGTGATTTTATTGAATAAATTTACTGTTTAGTATTTCAAGATATTTTTATGTAGTTCTGGTAAATATATCTGTTAAAATGAGATGTCAGTGTTATTTTCATTTTTGCATGATTTAGACGGCAGTTTATTCACCAAACTCTGTATGTATGCATGTGAGGGGATGTGTATGTATGTATAAGTGTTGAGAATAAGGCTAATCACCTGATTACTGGAGTATCCCATCAAGCATGTAATTGGTCAGAATGGTCAGGCATGCCCTACAACCAGCAAAACAAACCATCTACTGCATATTGTAGCTTCATTCACCAATAGATCAACGATAATGGAATGGAATAGACAAATGTATATCTATCTATCTATCTATCTATCTATCTATCTATCTATCTATCTATCTATTTATCTATCTATCTATCTATCTATCTATCTATCTATCTATCTATCTATCTATCTATCTATCTATCTATCTGTCTGTCTGTCTGTCTGTCTGTCAATCTATCTATCTACATATAAACATAGAAAAAATTAATATATGTATATGTATGTATGTATGTATATATGTATGTATGCATGTACATGTATATATGTAACATTTAAAAAAATTTCATGCTATGTATAGCGATTTAATGTTGAAGATTACTCAATACTTTTTTGCAGAATATGCATTTATTAACCCTTACAATGACTTTTACAAGGTAAAGGC
>NC_068996.1:25122595-25123202 GCF_001194135.2 Octopus bimaculoides | reverse complement strand
ATATATATATATATATATACATACATATATGTATTTGCAGTCTGCAAAGCAGATGGTGGGAACCACCAAGAGACAAGGCAGATGGCGCAAACAAACAAGTTATGATGTCACCAGATATAGTGCTTGTGTGTGTATGTGTGTGTGTGTGTGTGCGTATATGTGTGTGTTTGAGTTTATGTATGTAAAGTATGCGCATGAAGGAAACAGTGAAATAATGTGAAAGGGTGTGTGAGTATTGAATCTAAGTGTTTATGGGTGTATGTTAGTTGTCTTATATACATGTTGAAAACCTTCATAACATTGTGTATGTTAACCCCCAGCACTGACACCGGCACCAACATCGTCAAAACACTGTTACTGAAGTGCCACAAACACCACCACCACCACCACCACAACAACAACAACAACAACAACATTACAACAGCTACTCCATTATTTAAACACCCCATTACCACCCCTAGTATTACAGCATTCACACCACCACTGCCATCGCCAGTGGTGCTACCTCCATTGACGCCAAACCACCACCACTGCTGCTACCACCGCCACCTATGTCACCACCGCCACCACTATCACCACCACCACCACCACCTGTCACCATCACCAC
>NC_068996.1:25119300-25122254 GCF_001194135.2 Octopus bimaculoides | reverse complement strand
TACTACCACTAACACCACTATCACCTGTACTACAACTTCCAACCACCCTACTACTACTACAACTACCACCACCAACACCACCACGACCACTTCCATCAGTACCTCCACCACAACTTCCACCCCTCCCATCATCATCTTTTCCACCTCCATATTAACACTATATAAACACCACTTCCACACTATCTAAACACTATCTCTTACTCTATTCTGCACCTCCCTACCACAACAACAACAACATGTGTTAATACTACCTCCCACACCCTACTACTTCACCATTACAACCACCACTACCACCACCACCAAAACTACCACCACCACCACCAACATTACTACCTCTACAAATCACCACACCCAACATCACTACAACCATTGCTGCCAAAGTTGCCACCATTGCCACCACCAGCACTACCAGCACCACCAGCACCAGCCACCACCGCCAACACCTCCACTGCCATTACCTCCACCACTATTACCACCACAATAGCCATCACTACAACTGCAGCCACCACAACTAATACCACCACTACCACAACCACAACCACTAATACATCCTCCGCTACCAGCTTCGCTACAATTAATCTGTTGTTTTATTATTGCAGTTGTTGCTATTGTTCAGCCCATGGTCAGCCTTGTTGGTGACAGTCTTATTATCAAATGACAATCAAACCATGACCATCAATTTTTTTTTTTTTTTGTATATCCAGGGCTATGGTATCCAGTTTGCCTTCCTCTTTTTCTTCACTCAGCATCAGGTTATTTAAGGAAGATTTTAACTACTATTTCTAACATATCTAATGACCACACAGGGCATTTCATTCACATATCTGCTGTTTTTCTTTCTCCCTTGTCATGAGGTTGGTGGAGATGACCTTTTTATTCATGACTTATTCCATTAAACTTACTGACAGAATCCAATTTTATCCATATTTGGTGTGTCATGCTTCAATAAGATTATATCATCTGTTATTTATGCCCATTCAGCACTGCACCATCACCTGAAGAAAAACAGAGTAAAAATGGTCGTATTAACTTTGAATAAGAAAAGTGTGAGGAATCATAAACTGGTAGAGAAATATTTTTTCAAATAAGTAAAGATATTTACTTAAATATATGAACAAAAAAACACAGGGTCACCATAATTTACTGAACATTAAAAAGACCAACCATTAGCAGGAAATATATTTGTTGACTCTTGATCTTTTTCCTTCTATCTTTTGACTTTTTCTTTTTTTTTTTCATGTGATCCTCTCCTCAGGTACTTGGCACATAAAACGCAAGCCACAGAAAGGACTGATCATGTCAAAAGCTTGGCATAGAGTACTGACAAATTTATGACATCCCACTTTGAAGGCTACAGCCATAGAATCCAAGAACAAGAGATGCCTTCAGTATAAAATGCAGAAAATATTGAAAACAAATGTAGGATGGGCAAGACCAAGACTGAAGGCATCAACCACATTATTGCCAACTGTGGGAGAATGTCTTCCAGATATTATCTTCCCATGAAGCATGATGCAGTGGCCAAAATGGCCTCAAACAGGATAACAAAAGAGAAAATACCTACAGACAAAGTTGACTATATTGAGACCAATGGGTCAAAAGAATATTAGTGAAACTTAAAAGTTAAAACAGCCACCAAGTTAAAACACAGCCAGCCAGATATCATTATGTGGGACCACTAAGAGAAGATATGTTCTGTTATAGAAATCAGTTGTTTTCTGGACATGAATGTGATTAGAAAAATACAAGAGAAAGAGGACATCTATGGATGTTTGATAAGGTGTTTGCAAATCCAGTCCCCAAAATACCTATTATTATTGGAGCAACAGGATCCTGTCCCTAAGG
This sequence comes from Octopus bimaculoides, assembly GCF_001194135.2. Taxonomy (NCBI): domain Eukaryota; kingdom Metazoa; phylum Mollusca; class Cephalopoda; order Octopoda; family Octopodidae; genus Octopus; species Octopus bimaculoides. Next base: position 25,120,409 of record NC_068996.1, on the reverse strand, counting down.
TATTATTATTATTGGTGCAACGGGATGCATACCAACCTGTCTAGAGCAAAGTATGGCTGAACTTGGGATCTTTGTGAGAGAATGCAAATCTTTAATTCATATGCTGCAAATGATCACAGATAAAAATTTTACCTTTTGTAACTGTCATGATAAATCGAAATGCCCTATTAATAACCAATGTCTTAGGAAAGATATTATATGTAAACGTTCAATTAGGGCTCTCAGTAATGAACTTGTTTACATTGATGCATCCTTTTCATCATTTAAAATAAGATCGAATAATCATAGATCTACACTTAGATATAAAGAAAGGGCTAATTATACATTCATTAATAGATAGTAATATTGAAAACAAAATTGATTGGTCAGTTCTAGGTTATGCACAACTTTATAGTAGTAGTAATAGATGGTGTGGCTTTTGTATATCTGAGGCATTCTACAATAATAAAAATAGTAAAAATAACATAATTATTATTAATTGACATAAACCTATTCTAAGATGCCAACATTTTAAATATAAATCCTTTCTATACTATAATCATACATAACAGGTGCAGGTGTGGCTGTACGGTAAGGAGCTTGCTTTCAGCTAGATGGTTCCAGGTTCAGTCCCACTGCATGTCACCTTGAGCAAATATCTTCTACTATAGCCTCAGGCCAACCTGATTTGGTAGACAGAAACTGAAAGAAGCCTGTCATATTTGTGTGTGTGTGTATTTGCGTGTTTGTGTCTGTGTTTGTCCCTCCTCCCACCATTCCTTGTCAAGTGATGTTGATGTGTTTACATCCTTATAACTTAGTGATTTGGCAAAAGAGACCGATAGAATAAAAAAGTCTTGGGATCAATTTCTATGATTAAAAACCTTTTCATATGGTGCTCCAGCATCGCTGCAGTCAAATGACTGAAAGAAGTAAAATATATATACTCTACATATATTCTTTTACTTGTTTAACTCATTGACGAGATATATATATATATATATATAAATATATATATATATATATAGTCATTCTAAAGAATAATCTTATATATATATATATATATATATATATTTATGTAAGGGCATTACTATACAATAATGCCTCATGCTATGAGGGACTCTAAGGTC
>NC_068996.1:25116965-25118142 GCF_001194135.2 Octopus bimaculoides | reverse complement strand
ATATACACACACACACCTATATATATATATTATATATATATATATATATGTGTGTGTGTGTGTGTGTGTGTGTGTGTGTGTGTGTATGTGTATATATGTGTATTATATGAATAATATATTTACTTCATGTAGAAAATGAATACCATAAATGTTTAGAATTACTATTTGCATATATTTGTTTCCTTTTTGTTTGGGTTTTTTTTTATATGTCTTTTCTACCATCATCCTATGTCCACATACAATAGCCTTGACACAATGCCATAAAAAAAAGACAAGAGCTATCATATATGAGTTTTGAATAATTCCTAACAGGATAAAATCTGAATGACAAGAAACAAAAGAACAAAAGAAGAAAGAAAACTTGAGATTTTTTTTTCTTCCATATGTAATGAGTAGAATTACCAAATTCAGTAACCTACTGACAGATATATGATTACAAAACAAACAAGATCTGGGGGTGAATTAAATGTTCCTATAAAGCAGAGGCTTTCAACCTTTTATAAAGTCAATGCCCCCCTTCAAATTAACTTTCTTCCCCAAACACATCCTCTTTTACATTTTACTACTGTCCTGTCTCCATGTTTTGGTTAAAAAACAAGAACAACAAAAACAAAAACTGCAGGTTATTTCAATCAAACAGAAGCTAACTTTGTCAACTGGTACCTCTTCCGTAGTTTCTCATATTATCCCACCAAGCATGTACCCCTTTCTAGATATTTCTATGTACTTGTGACATCATCATCATCATCATTGTCGTTTAACATCCGCTAGCATGGGTTGGACGATTTGACTGAGGACTGGTGAAACCAGATGGCTACACCAGGCTCCAAACTGATTTGGCAGAGTTTCTACAGCTGGATGCCCTTCCTAATGCCAACCACTCAGAGAGTGTAGTGGGTGCTTTTACATGCCACCGGCACGAAGGCCAGTCAGGAGGTACTGGCAACAGCCACGCTCAAAATGGTGTATTTTACATGCCACCTGCACAGGAGCCAGTTCGGCGGCACTGGCAACGAACTGGCTCCTGTGTGTTAAATGTGGCTGTGTGATAAGAAGCTTGCTTCCCAACCTTGTAACTCTGGGTTCTTCCCTCGAGGTAGGGATTATTTCTCAGTTGAAGAACCACAGCTATAAAGCATCCTAGATATGAATAGGATTACAATAGGGGAAGCAGATC
>NC_068996.1:25112803-25116773 GCF_001194135.2 Octopus bimaculoides | reverse complement strand
CATTTTATACTCTTGTTTACCATGCTGATATTGGTCAGATAGATCATAACAAACTAACTCATATTTGGAGATATTGTTCCTTTCGATAGGTTGTGAGGATTATATTTGATGTGACTGGAATTAAATTACCATTTACAGTTTAAACTATAATTGATTGTTTTCTTTTCTTTTTTCCTTTTTTTTTCATTATATGGCGTTGCAGAGACTTTGTCTATGCGTTAGTCTAAGCACCCCACCATTTGATCTAGAACAAAATGATGCTAACATTTAACAAAACCTATTTGTCTCAATCTGTAACCCTGACAGGGTTTGAACTCAGCATTGCTAGCAAACAAGACATTTGGTGGGTTTTTATACAGCACACCCATTGTTTATAATAGCAATCTGTACTACGAGATAGCCTCATGCTAACTATTTACATCTAAGTAATCTGTGTCATTTGTTAATTAACACTTGATTGGCTGACATGGAAACAACAACATGTTGGTAATAGGATGCAGATAGCAGGACCTTGAGCCAACAGTAGGCCAATTGCTATTGATTATTACGTATTTATTTTTATTTTTATTGCTTAATCTGCGATGGTAAATAGGCCCTTGACCTTTTTAGAACCTCCAAGACTAGTCAGAATAAAGGAAAAATTTATCCTTAAATCACAGATTATATGCAATGGAATGGTCTCTACAAAAAGCATCCAAGGATCAGGTGATATGTTAAGTGAAACCAAATATAGATGTAGGCATGGCCGTGTGGTAAGAAGCTTACTTCCCAACCACATGTTTTGGGGTTCAATCCTACTGTGTGACACCTTGGGCAAGTGTCTTCTGCTATAGCCTTGGCCCACCAAAGCCTTGTAAGTGAATCTGACAGACAGAAACTGAAAGAAGCCCATCTTGTGTGTGTGTGTGTCTATGTCTGTGTTTGTCCCCACCACTACTGCCTGACAACTAGTGCTGGTGTATCTATGTCCCTGTAACTTAAAGGTTTGGCAAAAAAAAAAACCTGAGAGGATAAGTACCAGGCTTGAAGGAAATAACTACAGACTCTCGGAGTGGTTGGCATTAGGAAGGGCATCCAGCTGTAGAAACTACCAAATCAGATTGGAGCCTGGTGTAGCCATCTGGTTTCACCAGTCCTCAGTCAAATCATCCAACCCATGCTAGCATGGAAAGCGGACGTTAAACAACGATGATGATGATGATGATTGATACATTTGACTAAAAATTCTTCAAGGCAGTGACCCAACATGACCACAGTGTCTAATGACTAAAACAAGTAAAAGGTAATGGGTCACGGATTAAGTCTACAAAGCAAGAACAGGAATGTGTTCATCTGACCTGTTGCCACACAGTTTCTGCCAACCAAATTTCGCTAAAAAGAACTTTGGGTGGCATGAGGCTAATGTTAGTAGAACTATTTTCCCAAGATGCTATGCAGAACATTTGAAAATTCCCCCCACCTAATATCAAGTGAAAATGATTGCATCAAATATATGTAATGGTTCAAGAAGACAATACTTCCTGATGGCTATTATGTTAATTAGTTTAATAGACAAAATGTCATTTTAACAAACAATATCAATTGCACCAAAACTAATATTGCTATTACCAACAACAGCAGCAGCACCATCACCACTACCACCAGTAGCAGCAGCACCAAGCACCAGCACTACCATCATCAAGACTATAATGGTGATAACAATAATGATGGTAATCACCATCACCATCGACACCACAATCACAAACATTACAATTACCACCATCATCATGATCATGACCACCTCCACTACCACCATCACTACCACCATAGCTACCACCTTCACCACCACCACCATCATCTTCACCAGCATGACGACAATGACGACGACGATGACCACCACCACCACCACCACCACCACCACCGCCACTACCATCAATACTACCATTATGACGATGAGGATAACAAGAATGACAACTGCTATCATCACCACAACAATCACCCACTAGCATCATCATCATCATCATCATCATCATCATTATGTCTGTATCCAAGATCAGTCAATACTAACAACATGGGACCAGTACACATCTATTACTTTATAGCAAAGTACAATGAATGCACCCATCACCTGGATAGAGATAAAAAATGACTGAAAATTTCTTGCTCTATGCTCACAAAGTTTGTAGGTTAAAATCTAGTGTCAGTGGTATAATCAGAAACATTGAAATTGTGAATATGTTATGGTAAACATCAGAACTATTAAATGAAATATCACATGTTTAAATAGAATCATACACTCTGTGTGTGTGTGTGTGTGTGTGTATTGATATTTACACACACACACACACACACACACACACACACACACACACACACACACACACACACACACACATGTATATACATATATCTATATATCTATATTTGTATATATATATATGTGTGTGTGTGAATATATAAATATATGTATATATATATATGGTGAAGCATGATCTTCGAATGTTGGGCCTAATGGAGGTGATGACAAGTGACCTTTGGTGATATGTTGTGCTTGAGAAAACTCAAGCCAAGTGAAGTTGTAGTTGTGGCCATTGCCACTGTCATGTAAATGGCACTCATGAAATCGTAATTGTGGCCATTGCCAGTAGCATGATCTTCGAATGTTGGGCCTTGTGGAGGTGAGGACAAGTCACTGAGACCTTTGGCTATATGTTGCACTTGAGAAGACTCAAATCAAGAGAAATCAGAGTCGTGACCACTACCAGTGTCATGTGGATGGCACCCATGAAATTGTAATCATGGTTGTTGCCAGTGTCTTGTAAATGGCACCTATGCCAGTGGCTTGTAAAGTACATCTATTACACTCTCAGAATGGTTGGCATTAGGAAGGATATCCAGCTGTAGAAACTATGCCAAATCAGACAGGAACTTGGTGCAGCTCTCTGGCTTACCAGTTCCAGTCAAACCGTCCAACCCATGCCAGCACGGAAAGCAGATGTGAAATGATTATGATGATGATGATGATATATACACACATGTATATAAAATCAGCATTATCAACGTGATTTAATGTCTACTTTCCATGCTGGCATGGGTGAGATAATTTAATAGGGAACTGGTGAGCTTGCAGTTCTGCATCATGCACCAATGTCATCTTTAGTATGGTTTCTATGGCCTGGATACCCTTCCTAATGCCAACTAATTTACAGTGTGTACTGGATGTTATTTTTATATTGCCAGCACTAGTGAGGTTGCCATGTAACTTGCAAGGCAAAAAAATAGTAAAAGAGAAGGAAAGAAGGAAAATGCTCCCACTACTAAAAAGGAGTATTTGAGAGGGCAAGGTGGAGGTGAGTATACCTGGTGTTGAAAGACTAAAGTGTTATAGAGGAACAAACAGAGCTGTCTTGCTGTAGAAGAGATATATGACTGGAGGAGATAAGTGGAACATAGTGATGGGGTGCAAGAACAACTTTCAAGGAACAAGGAACAAGAAGATAAGCATAAGAGAGGACAAGGATAGTGGATCATGGGAAGGAATGAGAGAATGGATGCTTTCATAAAAGTGAGAAAAAGAAGTAAGCAGGTGGAGGTAGAGATTAGTGAAGAGAATGATGAACCAGGATGGAGTGCAGATGATGAGAAATACCATTTCGCAGAGAAGTATGGTGCAATGTGGGAAGAACCATTTTAACGATGTGTACTGCCTTAATTCTTTGAAACACTGGTGCTTTAATGGTGGCAGCTGATGAAGGATCTGTTCTCTATGTGGCCTGCTTGTTTGTTGTACCTTGTTTATCATTTTGTCCATGTTCTTTTGCCACGTCATGTACCCAGTTATGTATCTATATGTACATGTAGATGAAGGTATGCACATACATGTACATATATATGCATATACTCATATATTGTTTATATATATATATATATATATACATACATACATACATACATACATACATACATACATACATACATACATACATACATA
>NC_068996.1:25111383-25112325 GCF_001194135.2 Octopus bimaculoides | reverse complement strand
GCAGAAAAGAAAATAACACTGACATCTCATTTTAACAGATATATTTACCAAAATTACATTAAAATATCTTGAAATACCGAAGAGTAAATTCATTCAATAAAATCGCCATTGGCTTCAACCATGGCCTCCAGAAGACTTCAGAATCTCCTGCAACTCTTCTGGATGGTTTCCTTGTTTAAATTGGTGAATGCTACCATAACCCTTGCCTTCAGTTCATCTTTGGTGTTACAAGGAGCCTTGTTGGTCTCTCACTCAACTGTGCCCCACACATAATAATCAAGGGGCTTGTAGTCTTGGGAGTTAGGTGTTGGGGGCCAGATGTTAGGGGTGATGTGGTCACAGAAATTGTGTGACAGCCATAACTGGGTTCTCCTGCTTGTGTGACATGGTGCAGAGTCTTGTATTCCTCTGCACCAGTGTGACATGATTCCTCTGCACCAGTGTGACATGGTGCAGTGTCCTGTTGCCATAAGGTCTTCTAGCAGCTACCCTCTTAACCCAGTGTGGCACTACCTCTTCCAACCAATTGATGTAGGCCTCTGTGTTGAGTCTGAGGCCATATGGGAAAATAAAGGGAGGCATAACGTCACCATCACTAGTGATCACTGCAAACACCATGATGTAGACTGGATGTTTGATTTTGTCCACTTCATCACTTCTGATACAAATGCCAAGCAGTACTGCATGTCATTTCCAAATTTCTGGCAGAGTGAATTGCATCACGTTGTTGTTTTTCTCACAGACAGTGCCCAACTGACACTACTAAACTGCATAGTTGACAAATTCAAAAACAAACAATATGCATGCGTGAAATAAAAATTATGAAATGGTGACAGTTTACCTATCGCACCCTGTATATATGTATATGTATATATATATATATATATACATATATATATACATATATATATATATATATATATATATAAATATATATATATA
>NC_068996.1:25108773-25110895 GCF_001194135.2 Octopus bimaculoides | reverse complement strand
TACAAACCTCAAAAATACACACACACACACACACACACACACACACGCACACAATACACACACACACAATACACACATATATATACAACACACACACACAATACACACATATATATACAACACACACACACAATACACACACGCTCACATACACACTCTCACTGTTGAGCAGGAATACAGTGATGAATTTAGAGTACAGGTAGGAGTGCACCAGGGCTTGGTTTTCAGTCCCCATATATTCGTCATTGTCCTCCTCCAGGCTGTAACAGGAATTTAAGACTAGGTGTCCCTTGGGAACTATCATATGTTGATGACCTCATTCTCATAATGGAATCTATAGAAGAATTAGAAAAGAAATTCTGTGTGGAAGCAAAACCTGGAATCAAAGAGCTTTAAAGTTAACTTAGCAAAGACCTAAGTTCTAGTAAGCCAGAAATTAAACATGATTCAACTCCCTTCAGGTAAATGACCATGCTTGATATGTAGAGAAGGTATAGGCAGGAATTCCATATGATGTACCCAAAGCATTAATGATTTTAAGTTTTACAGTCAGGCCAATATCTGTCTTGACAGCAGCAGCTGGAGCCTTCTTTTAGCTACCAAAATAGATTTAGACATTGTTGGAGAATCAAGTTCTTCCATAGTGATTCCCAATGGATGTTGTCAAAGGGCTTCTTGATGTCCCTAAAGGTGATTAACGGTGCCTACCAGAACTCTATACTCAATGTAAAACTTTGTGCAGCTGAAGAGTGGCTGGAATGAAATCTTGTTTGTTCTGCTATTTTGTATAAATGCTTGTAAAATTCTGTTCAGTAACATTTGCAGAAAACTTTAGATGGAATGGAGAGCAAAGTAATTACTAACCAGTTGTTGTAGTCTATCAGTTATGTATTCTTTTGTTTTTTGGAAGCTTCACAATGACCCTTTTATTTCAAATAGCCAGGACTTACTGTTATTCCCAGTATTTGTTGATAATGTACCTTCTAATTTATTGCTGTGAGTGTTTGCAGGTATTTGCTTGTATGCAAGCTTTGTCCTTCTTCACAAGTAACCATCATCAATTAAAAAAAATTGATTTAATCTTGAAATCCTTGTGTGTACATTTTATATATTGTGTGATTGTTGTAAGACATGTGTGCATGTGCACAAGTGCACAGCTTAGTGGTAACATAATCTCTTCAACAGATGTTTTAGTGATATTGTTACTTTTGCCCCAGTGTACTTCAAGAATTCACCAGAGATTTGGTTGTATCCAGCAGCTTTGTTGTTTTCTCAGGTTTATCAGTGCTTGTTTTATATTCTCTTATGTGATCAAATCAGTTCTCACTTGCAGGATCCAGAGGGTGGTTCAAGATGGAATTTTCAGAGTTTGACTGAGTCTCACTAGTCTAAACTCTCTAGGACGTGTGCCAGCAATAAGTCACTTTGTTCTTTACTTATTTATTTTTTCTTTGAACTTGTGAACTCCCTAGCATTGTAGTACAACATTTTTATGTAATTCCTGTAACCTACATCTTCTGTCTTTTTCTTGTTAGTTTAGTGATTCTGCTTTACCAGACAATCTAATAAATGGTACTCTACAACAGTTTCTTCTCTATTTTTGCCAGTTTTCTCTTGTTCTTAGCTGTCTTATGTTGATAAAAATATTTCCATGATCCTTCTCTTATCTTAATGACTGCTTCTTCCTTAGCAACAATAATACATCTTGCATTATCTGTTACTGCTGTTTTGAAAATAGTTTGTAGTTCTTTAACGTGATTGAAATCTGTTCTTCAGCTGTAACTGGTACAGCTCTACAGTTATGTAATTTAGTTACTCATCATATATAATATGTATGTATGTGTGTGTATATATATATGTATGTATGTATGTATGTATGTATGTATGTATGTATGTCTGTATGTATGTATGTATATATGTGTGTGTGTACATATATATATATATATATATATATATATATATATGTATAGGTAAATCAAAAATTAAAAATAACAAATAACAAAACCACAAAATTACCCATTTTATACATTCTATATTATTTATATATATATTCAATTAGAGTTTGTGTTATATATCACTATGTTTGACTGCTAAATCCACAAGAGTTTTTATTCTCTCTGTT
>NC_068996.1:25105643-25106537 GCF_001194135.2 Octopus bimaculoides | reverse complement strand
GAGCATGGCCGTTGCCAGTACCGCCTGACTGGCCTTCGTGCGGGTGACACATAAAAGCACCTACTACACTCTCTGAGTGGTTGGCGTTAGGAAGGGCATCCAGCTGTAGAAACTCTGCCAAATGAGATTGGAACCTGGTGTTGCCATCCGGTTTCACCAGTCCTCAATCAAATTGTCCAACCTATGCTAGCATGGAAAGTGGACGTTAAACGATGATGATGATGATGATGATGATATATATATATAGGTGCAGGCACATGGTTCCGGGCTCAGTCCCACTGTGTGGAACCTTAGGCAAGTGTCTTCTACTGTAGCCTCAGGCCAACCAAACCCTTGTGAATGGATTTAGTAGATGGAAACTGAAAGAAGACTATTGTGTGTGTGTGTATTAGGTCGTCAAGTTGTAGTAAGGTATATGGTAAACTTTTGACAGCTGCTCATTTTGTGCCATTATTATATTTTGGCAATCTTAATTTTTTGTTAGAAAGCTGACACATATATTTCTTTATTCTAATTCATTTTGTGCTTTATAAAGTATTTATAAATCATTTTTTTGCTATATAAATATGCTCATCAGAAGTAGCCAACATGGTAGTCGACATTCCTTTCCATGTCGCTTACCTGTGATGAGCGTATTTATATAATTAGATTGTTACCTAACACTCATTGTATTTTTTTCACAAAACCAATTGGTAAGACCAGGCGCGATGGATATCTAATACTATAAAATTCAGATAATATATATATATATATATATATATATATACAATTAAACCTTGGGAGAGGTATTATGCCGGTAATAAACACACGCACTGGTTCAGTCCTTTATTAATTTATATAGTTTTTTGTTAAATTATTTCATTGCACTCTTGCAATCTCTTCAGTAACTTGTCT
>NC_068996.1:25102012-25104839 GCF_001194135.2 Octopus bimaculoides | reverse complement strand
TATATATATACATACATGCATATATATATATATATATATATATATATATAATATAGATATAGGGCAGGGAATTGCCAATCAATTAATAAATTAATAATTAACAATTTTGCCAAGTAGTTCAGTATGCAAAAAAAACCTTTATCGGTAAACCATTTATAATTATAAATATATAGGGATCAGCATGAGTTGCTTCACCAACATACTGAAAATTTAGAAATAGCAGTTAAAGAACTACTAATTCTAACTACAATTTTTTCTCCAACGGATGGCAATATTTATGGCCCACATAGAACAACGGAAGAGAAAATAAACGAAAACAAACCTGCCGTTATTATTATGTATATAAGATATATTATTTAGTAGGAAGATAATTATTTGGCTAGTCATAGAGTGACCAATGATTTCGCACCCATAAAACACTTAGCCTTATTGACAGCTCAACAGATTCCATTTGCCATGGACAACATGTCATCTATAAGGCTAAGTACTTTATGGGTGTGAAACCACTGGTCACTCTATGACCAACTATATCATTAACTTCCTAAAAATATATTACTGCTCTAACGTTTGGCGAGTGCTTCTTTTTTGGATATATGATCCAACTATATATAATGCATTATATATATTATATTATATTTTATAACATGGGTGTCTGCATGTGTGTGTGTGTGTGTGTATTCTTTATACACACACACGCACACCTAAAGGAACAATAAAAAGTTGTAACAAAACAATGTAACCAAACACTGTAAATAAACGTATTTTCTCTTTTTATACACCCACCTATTCATACACAGATTTGTGTATGTATATACAGTACTACATTGTACAATACAACTATTCTACTTCTCAGTCGGGTGGTCAGCGCTGGATTAACCATTAATCAAAATAAGTATGTGTTTAGGGCATCAAAGGAAGTGGGAGCACCATAGAAATGGTAAATGGTTTACAGCACAAAAGAAATCATTTTAAACTTACTAATATAATAACTAAGGTAGTGTATATATGATCAGAAATATAATTTCAAAGTGTTCATGGTGTCAAAGTGAGGATTTGATTGAAAATGTAAACGACCGTGTGAAGTGAGGTGACGAGAATGGCTCCTTCGCACATCACACAGTCGATACAATAAATATGAAAAGAATAAATGCCAGAAGGAAAAGAGAGACACAACTGGGTAGAATATTTAAGAGAATATTATATTTATATGTTAACATGTGTGTGCGATAAGTACAGAGCATTGAAAGAGTCTATAATATGATGATAGAAGAATGTTCAGACACAAGGATGATATATACCAGTTCGTAGTCAAGGTACATGATAGTTGAAATGCTGTATCAAGAAGTTGTGGCTGTAATGCAGAGCCAGTTGAGGTACATGTCATACATGAAGTTGTGGCTATGTTGCTGCTGCCGGTCACTTGTTACAGGAGGTCTTGCAGGTTGTATTTGCTGTTAACCATGGTGAAGTAATTCCCAAACAGTGTTGTGTTGGAACCTGCGCGAGTGTTGCTGGTTGTTGTGTACGTAGAGAGATGATATTGACAATGTTGAGAAAACGGAAGCGATGAAGAAAGAGATTGCCATATACTGTTGGTCGAGTGTTGATGAGTCTCCATGTGGCTGCTGTTGTATTGTCGCTGGAACTGACTGTGTCCTGTGTGGTCAGTGGCTAGACCTCAAAAGGTCTGGAACCGAAAGACCTTGACTCAATCTGTCGCTAGAGTTTTATAGTGAGCAGTCAGCATAAACTGAGGTTTAGAAGAGACTGTCTCACATGACCTTATCAGAAGGCTGCGATTGGTCGGGTTGCATATTGGCACGCAATAAAGCAAGAGACAAATTGCGCCAATACCAACCAATCAGAGTGATGGACACAACAGGGTCCAAAAGGGCGGACTAAGGCTAGCTGTTATCTACTCCGTTCGTATTTATGTATATATAACAGAGAGAGAGGAATTCCTTCAAGTGTACGTACCAAAGACTTTACAATTAGAAGAAAGTAGGAGAAAATATTTGAAATATAAAGTGGAAGCATAAAAAGATAAAATAAAAATTTTCTCCCATCTTACTCTTAGTTTTGTTTCATTTTGTAAAACAAAAAAACAGAATCATTTTATGGCTTATTGGTTAAATTTTGAATTATACATGTATGGTAGCACCAAAATCTTTTAAGTGCTTAGGGCCTCAATGGGTCTTAATCTGGTCCTGAAGGTGGTTCACCAGTCTTTTGAGTTACATTGTAATCTTAGAAGTGGTAGTGCCATGTAAAAGGCACCTAATATGGTTTGAAAAATTGTTGGTGTTAGGAAGGGCATCAAATTGTAGAAACCATGACAAAACTGAAACATTGGAATAAGACATAGTCCTCTAACACTTTGGATCTTGTCACACCATGTGTCCATACAAGTATGGCAGATAGGCATGAAGTGATGATGATGGTAATGCTGCTGTTGCTGCTGATGATGATAGGAACAATGATGATGATGATGAAAATGATGTTAACGATGATGAAGATGATGGACAGCAGTAATTACAATGATGAGGTGGATGAAGGGGAGGAGAAAGAGAATCGGGATGGTAGTGGTGGTGGTAGTGGTGGTGGTGGTGGTGGTGCTGTTGTTGTTGCTGTTGCTGCTGCAAAATGCTGCTGCTAGTGCTGCTCCTAATGCTGCTGTTAACGCTGCTGCTGTTGCTGCTGCTGCTGCTGCTATTACTGATGACGATGACGATGACGATGATGATGATGATGATGATGATGATGACGATGACGATGACGATGACGATAACGATGATGATGATGATGATGATGATGATGATGATGATGA
>NC_068996.1:25099470-25101727 GCF_001194135.2 Octopus bimaculoides | reverse complement strand
TAAGAAGAAAAAAAAAAGAAAAAGAAAGAAAAACCAAATTTTTGTATCCACTAAATGGATTAGAAGTCAGAGCTCTAAAGGTCAACATGAACTCCATAATAAAGTTATTCCTGCTGCCAGAAATTCTCCCAAGATACAATGTCAAATTCAGAAACCTTAGTTTTTCTATTAGTGTTCACCTTTAGTATATTCATTGATTCTACTGATTATGCAGTATTGAATTATTCTTACTTTCTGTGTGTGTGTGTGTATGTGTGTGTGTGGGGGTTTATGTGTGTGTGGGGAGGGGGGGGTTGTGTGTGTGTCTGTGTGTCTGCATGTGCGCATGCCTGTGTGTGTGTTTGTGCATGTGCATTTATACATGCTTATGAGTGTGTGTATGTGACATGAATGTGTGTCTCCGTATGTGTATGTGTGAGTATGTATGCATGCATACATATGAGTGTGTGCATGCATTGTGTATATATGTGAAGGTGCATGTATGTGTGTAAAGGTGAATGTGTGTGTGTGTGTGTGTGTGTGTGTGTGTGTGTGTGTGCATGCACATATGAATGTGTATGTCTGCAGATTTTAATTTCAGGGAGGTATTGCTGCTATTTCCAGTCAGCTTAAAGATCACATATTGGCATTCTTGTTGACACTTTCCCCATACATATTCCATCTATCTATCTATCTATCTATCTATCTATCTATCTATACAGACGGGGTCGGGGGCATGGGTATAATTCTTGCAGAGAAATGGGTGGATAAGGTAATCAAGGTAGTTAGAGTATGCGATAGAATACTTAAGATTAAATTAGTCCTTCACCATGGGCTAGCAGCCATTATCTCAGCCTATGCCCTTCAACCCGGACTACCTGACGGACAGAAAGACCTTCTCTTTGTGGCTGGTGACTTCAATGGTTATGTTGGACAACGTTCAGAGGGCTTCTATGGTGTACATGGAGGCTATGGTTTTGGTTCCCGTAATGAGGAGGGAACCAGGCTGCTGGAGTTCTGTGATGCAAATGACTTTATGGTATGCAATACTAACTTCAGGAAACCTGCCAGTAACCTAGTCACCTACCGTTCTGGCAAGTACACTAGCCAAATTGACTACATCCTCGCCAGGAAAAGGGAAAGATGGCTGCTTATAAATGCCAAGACCTTCCCAGGCAAAGAATGTACCCCACAACATAGACTGGTAGTTAGTGACTTCAGGATCAGGGCTAAGTGGTTGCCCAGAAGACGACCAGCTTGGAGGAGAAGGGTCTGGAACCTTAAAGATCCTGCAAATGGACAGAGATTTAGAGACTTATTACTTGAAGCCTTTGACGAAATAGAGGGGGATGTAGCTTCACACAACGTAGAAGACAACTGGTTGTTTCTATGGGACAACCTGCTGAGGGCCACTGACCAGAACTGTGGATGGTGCAAAGTCCCCTCTTGACCCAAAATAACGTGGTGGTGGAACAATGTTGTTGACAGGGCTATTAGACAAAAGAAACAGGCTTGGAAGGACTGGAAGAACGGTGGTAGCAGGGAATTGTATCAGACTGCTAGAAGGGAAGCTAGGCAACAGGTTTATTTAGCCAGAGGGGAAGCAGATAAGAAAAAAGTTTGCCAATGTTCTGTGCCATGAGGACCAAAGACTTGAAGTATTTCGTGTTGCAAGACAGTGTGTGAGAGAGAATCGTGATGTCGTGGGAGAGAATTGTGTTTGCATGGATGATGGTATGCTTGCACTAAACAAGGCTGCAAAGAAAGAGGTTGGAGACACCACTACGATAGATTGCTCAATAAAGAGAATGAATGGGAGAAAGAGAGTCTGCTGAATATCGACCCAACAGAGGGACCAGCTATCCGAGTTGACAGTAACATGGTATATAAAGTATGAAGACAGGGAAGGCCCCCAGCCCATCAGGAATCACTGCAGAGATGCTCAAAATATCTGGCAGTGTTGGCTATAGCCTAGTCACCTGTATTGTTAACCAGGTGATACACGAAGGAGTCATACCCAATGATTGGTGTAGCAGCACCATAGTCAACTGTTACAAAGGTAAAGGAGACGCTTTAGATACAAATAATTACAAAGGTATCAAGTTGTTAGATGAGGTTATGAAAGTCACGGAGAGGGTCATAGCCCAACTAATTAGGGAGCGAATCAATTTAGATGAGATGCAGTTTGGGTTCGTGCCTGGGAAAAGCACCACTGATGCCATATTTCTGGTAAGACAGCTGCAGGAGAAATACCTAGCGAAGGATAAACCTCTGTACC
>NC_068996.1:25096148-25099460 GCF_001194135.2 Octopus bimaculoides | reverse complement strand
ATGAGGAAACTAGGGATAGAAGAATGATTAGTGAGAGCTGTGCGAGCTATGTACAGAGACGCTGTCAGTAAGGTGAGGGTTGGAAATGAGTACAGTATAGAATTCCAGGTAGAGGTAGGAGTCCACCAAGGTTCTGTCCTCAGCCCCTTCCTATTTATCATAGTCCTCCAGGCTATAACAGAGAAATTCAAGACAGGATGCCCCTGGGAGCTCCTCTATGCTGATGACCTTGCACTAATTGCTGAGTCACTATCAGAACTAGAGGAGAAGTTTCAGGTGTGGAAGCAAGGACTAGAATCGAAGGGCCTTAGAATCAACCTAGCTAAAACCAAAGTCCTAATAAGTAGGAAGGTAGAAAAATCACAAACCCCTTCAGGTAGATGGCCCTGCTCGATCTGTAGAAAAGGTGTAGGTAGAAACTCTATAAAATGCACCCAGTGCAAGCTACGGACACATAAGAGGTGCAGCAATATCAAAGGAAACATGGGCCATGACTGCTGAAGACATGCGTAGGCTCGCAAGAAATGAAGCCAGTATGCTTTGATGGATGTGTAATGTCAGTGTGCATACTTGACAGAGTGTAAGTACCTTGAGAGAAAAGTTGAACCTAAGAAGCATCAGTTTTGGTGTGCAAGAGAGATGATTGTGCTGGTATGGTCATGTGGCGAGAATGGACGAGGATAGCTGTGTGAAAAAGTGTCACACCCTAGCGGTTAAGGGAACCTGTGGAAGAGGCAGGCCCAGGAACACCTGGGATGAGGTGGTGAGGCAAGACCTTTGAACATTGGGCCTCACCGAGGCAATGACTTCTGATCGAGACCTTTGGAAATATGCTGTGTGTGAGAAGACCCGGCAAGCAAAGTGAGACCTAAATCCAAGGCCTCTGTGAGGGATGTAGCCAGCCCACTTATGTGTTCCTTTCCTTCATTGGACACTAAACTCCGCTTGCGAAGACCTGTTGAGGCAAGTGAAATCGAAATCGAACTAAATTTGATGACTGGCACCCATGCCAACGTCGTCTCCTTCATTGGACATGAAACCTGGCTTGCGAAGACCTGTTGGGGCAAGCAAAAGCAAAATTGTGATGGCACCTGTGCCCAGCGTCGCCTTTCTGGCACTTGTGCCCATGTCATGTGTAAGGACTTTCAGGAAAGATCATTGCCAGTGCCACTGGAGTGGCTCTTGTGTGGGTGGCACGAAAAAAACACCATTTTGAACATGGCCATTGCCAGTACCGCCTGACTGGCCTTCGTGCCGGTGGCACACAAAAGCACCCACTACACTCTCTGAGTGGTTGGCGTTAGGAAGGGCATCCAGCTGTAGAAACTCTGCCAAATCAGATTGGAGCCTGGTGTAGCCATCTGGTTTCACCAGTCCTCAGTCAAATCATCCAACCCATGTTAGCATGGAAAGCGCACATTAAACGATGATGATATATATATATATATATATATATATGAAATGTATAGTATTAAATATCCATTACAGCTGGTTTTACCAATTGGTTTTGCATAAAGAATACAATTGAGTGTTAGGTAACAAACCGATTATATAACTTTACACTCATCAAAGTCAGCCAGTATGGAAGGGAATATGGTGACTGCTCTCTATTGTTGGAACCTCCAACAATAGAGAGCAGTCGCCATATTCCCAGTCACCATAGTTCCATATATATAACACACATACATGAGCATATATATATATATATATATATGTAACAATAACATTTCCAGGTCCAGAGCCAACCAAAGATGCACCTGTAATGTCAGCATAATCAACACCCAAGTCAGGATATATATCAGATCAGCCAGGATGGCCTTCAAGCAGCACCTGTACAACTACGGTAATCCCTTGACTATCGTGGCACGTAAAAGCACCCACTACACTCTTGGAGTGGTTGGTATTAGGAAGAGCATCCAGCTGTAGAAACTTTGCCAGATCAGATTGGAGCCTGGTGCAGCCTTCTGGTTCACCAGTCCTCAGTCAAACTGCCCAACCCATGCTAGCATGGAAAACGGACGTTAAATGACGACAGCGACAACGACGACGACGACGACGATGATGATATATATATATATATATATATATATATATATATATATATACATACAAACACTTGCACACATATATTTATATACTCACAAATACACTCACATATACACATATATACAGAAAGAGATACATATGTGTATATATATATTTATATACCAACAAACTTGCACGCACACATGCATGTGTGGAGGTACACTTCTCTACCCTCCTTCCAACATTCTTGGGGCAGCAGTGGGGAGTGGCGGTGTCTGAATAAAACACCTGTTAGGTCCTGCTGTTACAACAGAAATGATGGTAGTTCTCCACCCAGTCACCTTCAAGCCTACCACCAACCACACACACACAAGCACACACACACACACACGCATGCATGATACTTCACTCCAATCATACAGGCACACACAAAATCCCACTCCAATTACACACACACACATACACGCACCGCACATCAAGAGGCGGAGTACTTCTTACTTAGGTCACTTAACCATGAGAGAACAAATTCTTTTTCTTTTTTTACCTCTTTACCTCTTTGTTTTCCTTTGACTGTGTCAATGACATTCACAAACTACTTTGCTGTCACAGCAACTTGTCACATGTCACCTGTCACTCAACTAGCTCTAATTCTCTTTGACTCTCATTGAGACAAGACAAAGCGAGAGAGAGAGAGAGAGAGAGAGAGAGAGAGAGAGAGAGAGAGGGAGAGAGAGAGAGAGAGAGAGAGAGAGGGAGAGAGAGAGAGAAAGAGAGAGAGAGAGAGAGAGATAGAGATAGAGAGAGATAGAGAGAGAGAGAGAATGTGTTATGAATGAATGATGTATGGGCGGGTGTTTATACTGCACTTTTATTTCTGTTCATTTAAAAATACACATACACACACGCGCGCACATACACACAAAATAACAACAACAACGGCAATAATAATAATAATAATAATAATAATAATAATGATAATAATAATAATGATAATAATAATAATAATAATAATAATAATAATAATAATAATAATAATAATAAGGTCACAGAAAACGAGAAAGCAACCATACTCTGGGATATGCCAATACACACAGATAGAGAAATTAAGGCAAATAGACCAGATATAGTTGTCAAAGATCATGAAGAAAAAAAATGCTTTCTAATTGATGTATCAATACCAGCAGATGACAACGTTTCTCTAAAAGAAATGGAAAAACTTTCAAAATACAAAGACCTGGAAATAGAGATAACTTGAATGTGGAATCTAAAAACAGAAACAATTCCTAT
>NC_068996.1:25090758-25095710 GCF_001194135.2 Octopus bimaculoides | reverse complement strand
AATAATAATAATAATAATAATAATAATAATAATAATAATAATAATAATGATAATAATAATCCTTTCTACTGAAGGCACAAGGCCTGAAATTTGTAGGAGGGGACTAGTCGATTACATTAATTCCAGTATTTCACTGGTACTTCATTTATCAACCCCCAAATGAATGAAAAGGAAAGTCAACCTCAGCGGGATTTGAACTCAGAATGTAAAGAGAGATGAAATGCCACTAAGCCTTTTGTCCAGTGTGCTAATGATTCTGCTAGCTCACCAACTTAATAATGATGATGATGATGATGATGATGATGATGATGATGATGATGATGATAATAATAATAATAATCAGTTGGGTGGTGGGCTGGGCACAAGGACACTAATTTATCATTTCTAAATTACCCTGAGATTGGAAAATAAAAGGAAGGAAATGCGACGAGGTTGTTTGGTAGAGCACTCCATCAACAGTCACCGCATCTTCTATTCTCTAAACAGATTACAATATTGATGAGACTATAAGCAAAGTGAAAGTACAACACTTATATAAGTGATGATGACCTATTTATTAGGATTCGTTAAAATATTTCAAAACATGATGCATGTATGCATATATGTAAATATATATATGTATATATATGTATAGGTGATGTATGCATGCATATACCTATATGTATGCATGTTTGTGTGTGTGTAAATCAGTTTTATTTCAAGATTTCATACTAATAAAGAAAGAGTCAGTTTCTAATCTTGATCCAAAGCTCCTTCATTGGAATTTCAAAAACAACTGGGTATTTTTGTATACGTTCGTATATGTATATTTGTATACGTGCAGATTTGTATGTTTTGCTTTATGTCTGTACTCTCATGCATATAGTTGCATATATAGACATATTTAAATGATAAACTTCTGGTAAGTTTTACAGACTTTTACAGTTCCAGTGATGGACTGGATTTGTAGTCTTCAAATCAGCTTTCTCCCCTCTGGTTTTGAGAAGCCTAATTTCTCAAGATTGATATTCAAGTAGTGTTACATATCCCAGTGCCCCAATAATTACAGGTAGAAACCTGAACTTGTAATCTGGATAGAGTAACTGCAGATTTCTCAATAGTTCAGCATAGGTATTCTCTTTTTCACTGATTTTCAGTTTTATGTTAACATCCACTGGCCAGCTAAATTCCACAACTGTACACAGTTTCTCTTCTCTATCTGAAACCATTATATCAGATCTATTGTGTTTACATTTTATGAGGTTCTCACTAGGACATTCCTCCAGTACTCCTTTTTGTTATGAGTGGCTATGGCTTCAACCATACTGTGGGTCTTACTTCTTTGTCTTCGGGGTTATCCTTCCAATGGATTTCATTATAGAGTGTCCTGGCTACAACATCGTGTCTCATTTTCGTGATGAGATTTTTGGACAACTGCTTATGATGTGGGTGATATCTTTGGTTTAATTCTATAAAGTCTGCATTGGTTGTCCTGCTTTTCCTGCCTCTCTGTCCCTTTTGTGCATCAGATATTTGGTTGGTATTTATTGTTCCTGGATTCTAAACATATATCCTTCAAAATGGGAGGTAGTGATCCAGTTGTTGGTACATGATAGACTGGTTTGCTGTTCAATGTTACTATCATCTGATAGCTTTCTACTAACATATCTATGCCTGATCTTCTGCTCATATACGCTCATCCTTTCATCTGATAATATGTTGTAGTAGTGTCATGCTACTTCTTTGGGCATGTATTTAAAGTTATCAGACAAGGAATGCTGCAGTTTGGATCAATGTTAAGCCTCTGCCGCCTTGTTTTCATTTTAGGTAGAGGCGGTCTATCTCA
Source organism: Octopus bimaculoides (assembly GCF_001194135.2). Taxonomy (NCBI): domain Eukaryota; kingdom Metazoa; phylum Mollusca; class Cephalopoda; order Octopoda; family Octopodidae; genus Octopus; species Octopus bimaculoides. The sequence goes on along the minus strand of NC_068996.1, from coordinate 25,093,885 downwards.
TTGTTGATGTGGAAATTATGTGTCCTTGTTAGTATCTTCTGGGTTTTCACATCAATGGCTTGGATCTTATCAAGTGTCCAATCAAGCAGCCCAAACGTTAGTATGAGTACTGGCAATGCAGACACACTGTGGGCTACTGTTTTATTAGAGAGTTCCAAATACCAAATTTTCTTTATTTGGCTGTAATATTCTTTAATGTCATGTGTTTTGTTTTGTTACAGGTACCATTGTAATGTATGTATGTATGTATGTATGTATGTATGTATGTATGTATGTCATTGCTCAGTTTTATTTCAAGATTCCTTGCCAATAGAAAAAGAGCCAGTTTGTAACTTAGATCCAAGGCTGCTTCATTGGAATTTCAACATCAACAACAGGGTATTTCTGTTTGTATGTATGTATGTATGTGTGTGTATTGTGTATGTATGTATGTATGTATGTATGTATGTATGTATGTATGTATGTATGCATGTATGTATGTATGCATATATGTATGTATGTATGTATGTATGTATGCATGCATATATGTATGTATGTATGTATGTATGTATGTATGTATGTATGTATGTATGTATATGTACATATTTGTATGTTTTGCTTTATGTATGTATTCTCATGCATGTAGTTGCATATCTAGATATGCTCATCTATATTTAAAGGATAAATTTCTGGAAAGTTTTACAGACTTTTACAGTTCAAGTGATGGAGTGGATCTGTAGTCTTCAAATCAGCTTTCTCTTTTCTGGTTTTGAGAAACCTAATTTCTCCAGATTGATATTTAGGCATGTGTTACATATCCCAGTGCCCCAATAATTTCAGGTAGAAACCTGAACTTGTAATCTGGATAGAGTAACTGCAGATTTCTCAATAGTTTAGTGTAGGTGTTCTCTTTTTCACTGATCTTCAGTTTTATGTTAACATCCACTGGCCAGCTAATTTCCACAACTATACACAGTTTCTCTTCTGTATCCCAAATCATTATATCAGGCCTGTTGTGCTTACATTATGTATGTATGTATGTATGTATGTATGTCATTCAGTTTTGTTTCAAGATTTCTTACCAATAGAGAAAGATCTGGTTCCTAACCTAGATCCAAGATTCCTTCATTAGAATTTCAACATTATGCACAGGGTGTCTTAAAGCATGGACAGGGACCCAATTCTGACCTATATATGTCATAGCTTGCTATCAATAAATACTATGGACCCCATGCACTGATTTACCCAGGGACCTATAAAGTTGCTAAAATGGCTCTGTATGTATATATATGTGTGTTTGTATGCATGTATTTGTGCATGTGTATTTCTCTATATATTTACTGCATATATATATATATATATATATATGTGTGTGTGTGTGTGTGTGTGTGTGTGTGTGTGTGTGTACATACACATATACACCATATACACATACGTACTATATGCATGTACAACCCTGCCTCTTGCTCAATTTTCTCCTCAAGCCATCTTCATTGCCCTTTATCTCTTAATCACTGTCCCCTCTTTCACCTGCTTAACTGCAGTATTCTGCTGTTGTAATTAAGTGAAAGCAGAATTGCATGTTTAATTTACTTTTTCCTCTGAAACATTTCAATTATTATCCCATCTTTCAGTCTTAATGTTGTCCCTCTCCACTTACACTTTACATTGATCATCTTTCTGTGCAACCATACAACAGGAATCCCTTACTTTACTAAAGTAATGAGGTCCTGAAAATCTGGCCAAAACACAAAATTCCCTAAGGCAAAATTAATTGTTCTCTTGATTCTCATACTATCAAGTGAAATTGCATTCCTACAGACTTTTTCGAAAACAAAAACAAAAACAAAAAACAACAACAAAAAAGGATTCACAAGAAAACACAAAACAAGCAACATGGTCGCCTTTATACATGAAAATAACTACAAATACATAAAAACACAAAAACATTTTAAGAGGGGTATGTTATGGGATCAAGAGATGTTAACTACTGTGTGAGTGACGGGGATGGAATGAGCTTTATTATAGTTCATTATCATGCACATTAACTTGATGGGTGAAGAACTTATCCAAAGTTGTGTCTGGGGAGAGTCATTTTCTTATCGTGCCTTAAAAATTTAACACACTCACCGTTAAAATTTCCACTTATTATTTTTATTTTCCTAAAATTTTCGTTGCATCTTGCAACCTTTTCAATAGTTTTGACTCTCAATAGTTTTGAAAAGGTTGCAAGATGCAACAAAAATTTTAGGAAAATAAAAATAATAAGTGGAAATTTTAACGGTGAGTGTGTTAAATTTTTAAGGCACGATAAGAAAATGACTCTCCCCAGACACAACAGAATATGCTTCAACACACGAAATCACATAAAGAATCTTGCAAACCAAATCCAAAAACGAAATTATCCAAAGTCGTTTGATGTTAATGACATATCATTTCTTTGTACAGCTCAGTATAGGAACTGAGTTCATTGAAAACTCCTTTGATTTTTGTGTTACATTCATGATTAGGATCATTATCAGCAAAAACTTTCAAACTTTCCTTCTAGAAGTGTCAACCCTTTAAGCAATAATTTTTATAGCCATTTTAAGTGGAATAGGTGGAACTTCTGTTGTTTCATCTATACTCTTAGCTTGTTCTTTTTCCAGCATCAGCTCTTCAGTAGATAAACTTTCTTTCCAGGACACTAGCAACTCAATCACATTATCTGTGACGTCTTCAAATCCTACATCCTTTGCAAGTGCCACAATATCCTTCAGAATTTGATGTAGACTTTCTACTTGAGGAAAACTTGTAATGTTATGGATGCAGTCTGGCCATATACTCTTCCAAGCACTATTCAAAGTCGAAGGTTTCACTTTATCCCATGACTCAACTATTGGGTTGGCAACTAAGTTCCTGCCGGTTTTTTTAAATTTTGGAATTTATTGCGTTTTTAAATTTTGGAATCTATTTTTTTAGAGAATTCTATTTTGAATCATTTTGGAATCTATTTTGTTTTTTTTCTAGTTAATTTTAGTTAATTTTTGTCTATTTTCAGATCATTAAAATGGAATGTCAAGTTAAGAAAAACGAGCATTTTCAACATCTCCTTCTTTTTGCTTTTAATCAAGGTTCTAAGGCCGCTGCTCACATTTGGGCTGTGTAT
>NC_068996.1:25081342-25090466 GCF_001194135.2 Octopus bimaculoides | reverse complement strand
CTGGTCATCCTGTTGAGTTCGATGAAGAGCAATTAAACCAACTTTTGCACGAAAATTCTCGTCAAGTGACAAGGGAACTGGCAGAGAAAATGGAATGCTCCCACACTACTACAGAGAAGCATCTTCACTCGATGGGAAAGGTTCAGAAGTATGGAGCATGGGTTCCGCATGCTTTAAGTGACAACAAAAATCAATGAGCCACAATCTCCGCTGGTTTGCTTGCTCATCACCGCTCAACTCATGGACACAAGCAATGATTTCTTTACCAAATCGTTACTGGTGATGAAAAATGGCGCCTGTACATCAATATGAAGCAGCGTAAGGAATGGCTTAGCCCCAGTAAACAAGCGACACCACGTGTGAAACAAGATCTTCATCCATGTAAAGCGATGTTGTGCATATGGCGGGACTGGGAAGGGATTATCCATTATGAATTGCTTGAACAGAACCAAATGGTCAACACAGAATTCGATGTTCAACAGATGTAACAACTCAACACGGCTATTCAAGAGAAAAGACCTAATCGTCAGCATGGAGCTCTTCTGCTGCACAACAACGCCTGTCTTCATATCGCTAATATGATCAAGGAACCGATTCAAATGCAGGGCTGGGAAGTGCTGCCACACCCGCCGTACTCTCCTGATTTGGCACCAACAGATTTCCACCTCTTTCGATCTCTTTCAAATGCTATGCACAGAGTTTCGTTCAATACTGATGCAGAATTTAGAGTTTGGTTGGATCAATTTTGCTACCATACGAGATATTGAAAATCATGTTGAATGTTGGGAAGAAGTTGTAAACAACAAAGGTGAATACATTATTGATTAATTAGTTGTTATCTTTTATTAAACCTTTTAAAAAATTTAAATTTTAAAATATGGGAGGAACTTAGTTGCCAACCTAATATATTATTCACAGCGTTTATTATGTTGAATTTCTTCCTGGAGTCTTTAACTGTAGGTTTATCCTACATTGATACTTCATTTTCAATTCACATTTGTGGTGAGTTAACTTGGAAATTCCAAGCGCCAAATATAACCTTCATTTAAGTAAGGTAATCTTAGCCTGATGATTAGCTAAGTTGAGCACCCCTTGTTGAGTAACTGTTATATCAGAGGATTAGCCAGCTAAGAAAAAATGCATGCTGTATTTTACCCATTCCAATCCCTCAATTTAGATACATACATACGTGTGGCTAAAGCAAGATTTTCTCTGCCTGTCTCCCTAACCTCTGAGAGATTTTCGGTATTATTATACTAATGTGTCCATCTGTTCTAATTTAATTAAATTCTATGTCTTTGTGCAGCTGAAGATTGCTTTGCATTTTAAACTGATGTAATGATTACATTGTTCAATTAAATGGAGTTGCATGAAACGATTGTACTGCATTACCTCTGGATATCCTTGTTGCTTATTTTGATTTTAATCACCTTACTTTGAAATTGCATGGATAATACCATACTAAATTCTGGTGCCTCAACTTAAGTACCATATTCACCTGAATCTAAATTTTTACATACATACATACATACATACATACATACATACATACAGACAGACAGACAGACAGACAGATAGATAGATAGATAGATAGATAGATAGATAGATAGATAGATAGATAGATAGATACATGTGTATGTCATCCTTTAGTGTCCATTTTCCATGCTGGCATTGGTTAGACAATTCAACTGAAACTGGTAAGCTGGAGAGCTGCACCAAGTTCCAGTCTAGTTTGGCTTGGTTTCTACAGTTGGATGCCCTTCTTAATGCCAACCACTCCAAGAGTGTAGTGGGTGCTTTTTACATGTCATTGGCATGGGTGCCTTTTACATGTCACCAGCTCTGGTCATGACTATGATTTCAATTGGCTTGATGTGTCTTCTCAAGCACAGCAAATCATCAAAGATCTTAATCTCTTGTCATCACTTCCATGAGACCCAACATTCAAAGATCATGCTTCGCCATCTTGTCCCATGTCTTCCTGGGTCTTCCTCTTTCACAGGTTCCCTCCACAGTTATGTTATGTTTATAGAGTAAAACAGAAATAAAGAAGCAAACAATTTGGTAAAACTGAACAAGGACATTTAATATAGCTATATAATATTGTTTTAATGTTGGCACTCCGTCGCTTATGACATCGAGGGTTCCAGTTGATCCGATCAACAGAACAGCCTGCTCGTGAAATTAACGTGCAAGTGGCTGAGCACTCCACAGACACGTGTACCCTTAACGTAGTTCTCGGGGATATTCAGCGTGACACAGTGTGACAAGGCTGACCCTTTGAATTACAAGCACAACAGAAACAGGAAGTAAGAGTGAGAGAAACTAGGTTAATATAATATTATAACATAATGAAAAGGTGTATATAATCTCTAACAGCTGTTTCTAGAATATCCCAGCAATTGGAAGTTTGTACCAAGTGAGGATTCCATATGTCATTGGAGAAGGAGAGGATAAAGAGATGTAACAGTGAAGGAACATTATACAGCAGTTGTACTAATATTATTATAGTTCATTTTGTCTAAATGAGGAGCGATCCATTTGAAATATGTATTCATGAAGTAAATCCATGTACAAATGAAAAGAGCTGGTGATATCCTTCCGATGGCGGTATATTCAGTATATGGAATCCTTGCTTGGCAAAAAGTTCCAATAGTTGGGATATTCTAGAAACAGTTTTTAGAGATTGTATACACCTTTTCATTATGTTGTAATATAATATAACTAAATATCCTTGTCAAGTCTTACTAAATTGTTTGCCTCTTCATTTCTGCTTTAATCTATACACATCCACTCAAAGAGGAGCCATTTCTAGCCACTTTAGAAAGGCAGTCGTGAAAACACATTTTCAACTGCAGTTTATACTGGAATTTTAGTGGCATACCAAATTGAGCTCTCAGAGTACACACCTATTAGCTTGAGTCACACTGACAAAAATACTTTATATTTGTATGTATGCATGAATAAGTAGATACATACACACATTTATCATAAAGACGTACACACATATATGATACATCAATACACCCAAAGTGTGCATTGATATATGTGTACAGAGTACATAGAGATTTATACACACATTCATACAAAAACCAAAAAATACATAGATTTTAATTCTCGTCTTTGGTTGTGATATTGTTGCTTTGATCTTCATGTCAGTGTGAACAGGTGTGTCCCAGACTGTTGTAGTTAGGTCATTACAATATACTCTGTTTTGTACAATCTTTTAACACTTTCTCTCATTTTTACCTATTAAATTACCCAACAGACATAGCTGCATAGCCACTTATGCCTGCATTGATATACACACACAACACACATTATGTCTACGCAAGACTGCACAGCCAGAAATGATGTGAACAATTATTTCTTTGTGATAATTACATAATCTGATGACTGTGTAATAGTCTCAATATTTTATGTTTGCAGCTTTTGTATGTGTGTGTAAAAAGGTATTATTCCTGCTTGGCTGAAATCAGGTCTTCCGTTTCTGTTTTTAGTCCAGTTTTTTGAGCCATTGTTGGTTTTCATGCCAAGTTACTTCCACTCTGTCAAGTCTTGCAGGATATTGGCCATGGAGTGTTTTTTCTCTTTAGTATATATCTTCTTTATTATATTTTGTAGTTCCATTTTTGATTTCATCTTTCTGTTGTGTTTTGCATTCATCTAAATACATTATTACTTTAATGTACTAAGTATCTATTTTAAACTTTATCATTTCCTTTTATATAGAGAAAAGGTTTTATTTTTGTTACTTTGTTTTGTTTGTTATGAAACTATTCAGTTTCTATTTGCTTGTTTCTATATTTTCTAGGCATAATGTAACTTCATTGTAAAAACTCTCTACTTGTATAAAACCTCATCTTCCTTATATGTTGAACAGATATATCCTGTCTATTTCAGCTTTAAAACAGTGAGTTCGGAATGCTGTGCATAGATTTCTTTTTATAAAAAAATTTTTAGGCTCTTCAATTCTGTTTTTTTTTAACAGTGTGGTTTGAGGTAATTTGGCTACTATTTTGTACTTTATCAAGAAACCAAGTAGTGACTACTTTATGGCTCATAGTTACAGTAATAGAGTAAGAAAGTATGTATACAGTGAGAATGTTGGTGCATAAAAGACCTGCTCCACAAAGTCAGTGTGTGACAGCAGTTGCACTACATGAGTAGATCAGATGTGGGTTCAAATTTGATGTTGGATCACAGTTTGTGGTTTTAGCAAAGTTAGTTTATAAAATCTGTGTGGGAGTGGGGGTGGGAGAGGGAGGCAGTTAAGTGGCTGGAAGATAACGATGTTCCTGCTTTTCCGAAGTTCTATGAAAAATGGGGTCTGGACAAATTATTCCTCTGGACTATGTGGGAGAAATTTCTGAATGGCATAGGACACAGTACCAGGTTGTAGTAAAAAGAACTTTAAATGAACCTCAATACTTAATGAGGTTTTCAGTATTGTGTTTGTTTTCATTTTTTAGAGATACAGTATGATATTCTTTTTATTATACTCATTTTTGTGATTGGGGTTATCATATAATTAATGTAATGTTTTACATCTCAAAGAAGTGTTCATAAACTACAAATAAGAATAAAAATTATCATTAAATTTTTTTTCTTTTTGCTCTAGGGAGTTTTGTCCTACACTCATGAAAAATGAGGCAGCTCTGATCAAGAATTGAAATTGGGTTACATTGACTTCACAAAAGAGCTCAATACTTCAGAATGACTCTTTATGATTCTTTTAATGTTCACTTTTCTATATTTTTGTGTTTTATCCTGGTACTATGCACATACTTCTAGCTTTCATAGCTGTCTTTCTTTACTTGATTAGAGTAAAAGAGTAAGCATTTTGTCTGATGCAATAATGATTCTGACAGCATGCTGCCTTAATAATAATGATAATAATAATAATTAGGAACAGCAAGGATTTGGGGATTGAGAAACCATGAGCATGCTTTCAAGGGAGATAATTAGAGAAAGACTTGAAAGACAACATAAGATCGTAATACTTCATGTAAAGTAAATATAACAAATAATCCAGAATCTTTGTCCGGTACTGGATCGATCCCAAAATCTAATCAGTTCATGCCAGTCACGAGGCCAAACATCCCTGAAAGTTTCATCTGAATCCATCCAGTGGTTCTTGAGACATCTTGTCCACAGAAAAACACACAAACAAACATGACTGAAAACAATACCTCTGCAGTCATTAAGGCACAGGTAATAACAATTATAAATGCCCAGATGCAGTACCAGGCAGTGGATCTCATGGCTTCTGATCTTAACTGATTGGAGTGTTATCATTTACATTGCTTTGTCTTGGTATAAAAGATGGGCTACGGCAAATATTCTGCTCAGTACCACAAATTTGCTCATCAGTTGTTTGACTGTAACTAGTTGAGTAGGTCCTTTGGTGGCTGATGAGATGAACATCTCTGATCAGGAGCAGAACATGTGTTGAGAGGGATTCGTTGGGGTTTGAATAATTCACCTCTGGAAACATGGGTGTTTCATTCAACATCCTTAAACAAACTTTATTCAAGGTCCTTTTGAGTGGGATGGGCCCCACCTGCAAGAACATACGCTGTTTAACTTGATATGAGATCACCATGTCATGCACATATGGTTTGTGAAGCATGTGCCTGGCGTACTGTTATCAGATGGGTAGTCATGATGGGTAGAATGGGCTTCATATATTTTACCCCAATGTCACTTTGATGGTATTCACTGCTCTCTCACTCAATAATAATAATAATAATAACAAATCAACAGGCCAAAGCATCTAGGAAGAAATATCAATATCTTACAGTAGATGTTTCCAATTTTTGTGCAGTGACACAAGGTTGCCATTAACTTCTGAGATTCTCGGAAAATTCTAGGATACTTGGAAAACTTCCATGCTTTCTGCCTTTGTGCAAAATTTTCACTTCATACATCTATCTTTCTTGCTTTTGATACAAACTTATCTAGTTCTATGATATAAACTTATTATTTTTAAATGATCTAAATTAAAACCTTCCATCAAAATTTCATATTTATGTTCCAAACACCATTTTAATAATGTTATTTTAAAAGTTTGTGATTATTTTAAGAAATATCTTAAACAAGACAACACATGTCAACAGATACACACTAACAAAAAGATGGAAATAATTTTAATATTATGCATGGTCATATTTTTTCCAATTAAACACATGCACTATAAGTTCAGTCTTTACTTCAATCTTATTATAATTATTTTAATTTTTTTGTCAAAGCTCTTTTGTCACATATCCTGTAACCTCTTCAGTGTCTCTTTATCCCTAGTGTCTCCTTTTGTTCTGCTTAGTCCATTTAGAAAATGTCTCCCCTTGTTCTGTTTAGTCCATTTTCTAAATGCACTAAGAATAAGAGAACACATGGGATAAAGAATTGCTAAATAGGTCAAAGGATGTGTGATGTGAAGAGATTTGATAAACTATAATAATAATAATAATAATAATAATAATAATAAAGCTGAAGTGAAGACCAAATACATTGTGCTTGTGTTTAACTGACAAAATATGACCATCCCCAAATATAGAAAGAAAGACCCCCTTTGGTTGTGAATGACCATGGGATTGCACCTAGAAAGTTCTCCTTCGAGGCACAAGTCCAGGCAAAGTTGTTAATAGAAGACCAGCAGTCATCTGTACATACCAGCCTCCCCTCTCCACGCCACCAGTGTTATCCAAGGGAAAGGCAAGGGCCGATACAGCTTGGCACCAGTGGTGTTACAACTCATTTCTACAGCTGAGTGAACTGGAACAATGTGAAATAAAGTGTCTTGCTTAGGAACACAACACACAACCTGGTCCCTGGGAATCGAACTCACTACCTCATAATTATGAGCCCAACACTAACCACTGAGCCAAATATAACAATAATAATTTTAATCTTTTCTTTTTATATATAATAAACCTTTTAAAAATCCAATAGTGATGATTTATTTTATTGTTTTAAAAAGTTAATGTTACCAACTTAGTTCCAAACATCAGTTTAATAATGACAGTTATAATTATTTTCAAAATTAATTGAAACAAATACTAACAAGAGCACTCAGAGAGTGCAAACCTCTGCCAAGGCAACACCAACGTCCTCTCAACGGTTAGCCAGAAATGATTAAAATTAGAATATCTGAAATAAAATTGACAGCTCTCACAAACAAGAATACTTGAAATGAACCTGACCACTCTCAAATATTAAGTAAAAAAACAGGAAAAATAATCCAGAATCCTTGTCTGGTACCGGATCGATCCCAAAATCTAATCAGTTTGTGCCAGTCATGAGGCCAAACATCCCTGATAGTTTCATCTAAATCCATCCAGCGTTTCTTGAGATATCTTGTCCATGGACAAACAAACAAACATGACTGAAAACAATACCTCCACCTTCGCTAAGGCGGAGGTAATAATGAGCTTTGTGTATACAGTGCTTAGATGCACAACTCATCAGAATAGAAGGGACAGAAAGCAGTAATAAGTGAAGTAAAGAAAGACAGCAATGATAGCTAAAACTATAATGTGGAGTACAAAATAAAACAGAAAAATAAAGAAAAATGAGCAGTAAGAGAGCCATAAAAAAGAAAGGTTGTATAGACATAACAGGGGTACTGTTGGTGAATTTGGAGAAGTATAGAATATTTGAAGGAGGCAGTGTTCCGACAGCTAATAACGATACAGATAGTTAATTCCATGTTCCATCAATTCTGAGCATGAAATGATGCAGTGTATTTTAACGGAAACAAGGTAACAAAAGTTAGAAAAATTTAACAAGTTTGTTTATATATAAAAATGAATTAAAGGTAATGTTTATATTACTTCATCATAATCCTTATTATTAGTGTGTGTGTGCATACATGCAGGTGTGGCAAGAAGCTTGCTTCCCAACCACATTGTTCCGCATTCAGTCCCACTGCATGGTACTCTGTCTTCTATAGCCTCAGGCCAACCAAAGTAAGTGGATTTGATAGATGTGTCTCCAACACCATAGAATGCTACTGCAAAACCAACAAGCCACCTCTACACAGGTGTTCAACATGCTAGAAACAGCAACCAAATCTCGTTTTAATCACACCTGACTGTATATATCTATATGAGGAAGGGAGAGAGAGAGAGAAAGAGAAAGAGAGAAGGAAGGAAGGATAGTGTGGTCTCAAAATACACTAAAAAAAAAAAGAAAGACAGGATAGTCACAACTGCAACACTTTTCATCACAGGTCCACTGGATTAGGACTTACCTGGTGCTAACTAATAATGATCTCTATATTCACGTGTGTACATACACACACCCATGCATTTAATAACAGACTGACTCAGCTCCACATCAACGTTTTGTGAGTATAGACACGCCCACAAAACTTAAAGTAATGTGGAGCTGAATAAAACTGCTATTATACACACATTATGTGTGTATGTGTTAGACATTATTACCTACAGGCACAGGCATGGCTGTGTGGTAAGAAGCTTGCTTCCCAACTACCTGGTTCCAGGTTCAGTCCCACTACGTGGCATCTTGGGCAAGTGTCTTCTGCTATAGCCTCGGACCGACACAAAGCCTTGTGTGTGGATTTGATAGATGGAAACTGAAAGAAGCCCATCATGTGTGTGTATGTCTTTGTATTTCTATTTGTCCCTTCTTTGACAACTTGTGCTGATGTGTTTATGCCCCCATAACTTAGCAGTTCAGCAAAAGTGATGGATAGAATAAGTACCAGATTTTTTAAAAAGTACTGGGTCAATTCATTCAACTAAAAATTCTTGATGACAGTGCTCCAGCATGGCCACAATCTAGTGATTGGAACAAGTAAAAGATAAACCAGGCACAGGCAACTTTTTCAAAGAAGCAGGCTACCTGAAGATAGAGTTTGCCATTAGGCAAGTCACATAATTCAAGGAAATTGTTTTTGTTAGAGTGTACCATTCAGAAAGTCCCTCTCACAGGCCATAGGCTACCCATGATTATCCTAAGCCAATGAAAGATGTCTATCTATGTGGTTGCTTGATTTCAAAGATATAGCAGTTAAAGCTCTCTCAATTTGCAAAGCCTGAGAAACAGATACTTTACACAATGTAGTACCCTATTAGGAAAGAACAAAAAAAAAAAAAAAAAA
>NC_068996.1:25080283-25081064 GCF_001194135.2 Octopus bimaculoides | reverse complement strand
TATATATATATATATATATATATATATATATATTATATATCTGTGTGTGTGTGGCTTTGTATCCATATTTTCCCCCACCTGTGCTTGGCAACTGGTGTTGGTGTGTTTATGTCCTATAACTTAGCAATTCAGCAAAAGAGACTGATAGAATAAGTGACAGGCTTAAAAAAAAAGTACTGGGGTCAATACATTCAACTAAAACGATTCTTCAAGGCAATGCCCCAGCATGGCCACAGTCTAATCATTGAAACAAATAACAGATAGCTGGAATACTCTGATGACAAGTCAGCTTACCTGAGGTTAAATAACAACAAAAATAATAATTTTAATGCTGACAAAGTATTAACAATAAAGACAAATACATTCTTTTGGTCTTAAACTTGGAATTTATTTATCACAGAATACAGTTTCCATATAATTCTGTTTTGTAGATATATGTTTTTTTTTATATATATTTTATTTTATTTTTCAGGACACAAACTTACAAGCATTTGTTTAAAAAAAAAAAAAAAAAATATCACCTCCTTCCAAAGAGTGTCTCCTGACTTTTGAATGACACACTGATAGTGGAAGTTGTTTTACTTTGTGCAATATGAAAATTATACAGAATATTGAATTGAAGAACACACAAAGCTTAGACCAGAACAGATTAAACATTTTTGTAACATGTCAGGAAGCAGAATTTTATTAAGGCAATTCATTTTTAAAACTGACACAAAAAAAAATAATATATTTTATATACGTATATACATATAGATCATATATATATAACTATATGTGT
>NC_068996.1:25078733-25080113 GCF_001194135.2 Octopus bimaculoides | reverse complement strand
AAACGAGGTGGGAGTGTGTGAGTGAAAGAGACAGAGAAAAATATCGTATGGATGAAACCACAAAATTGGTCTTGGTTTATAACTGTGATTTGATGAAAGTAACTACTTCTTCATAAGCCTTCTGGCAAGACTTCTCAAAGATGCCTGAAAAAAAAAAAAAAAAAAAAAATGAAAACAATTTCTTTTAAATAATTTCAAAACCACATATTTTGGAGGGAGAGTAAAGAGGATTATATCAACCCTCACCTACCCCTAATACTTGAATTTTATTATACTTTATTTTATTTCACCCTGAACAATGAAAGGCAATAATAATAACAATAACAATAGTAATTATAAAAAAAAATTAAAAACCCTTTTACTATAGCTACAAGGCCTGAAATGCTGTGGGGAAGGGGCTGGTTGATTACATCAATCCCATTACTTGGCTGGTACTTATTTTATTGAACCCAAAAGGGTGAAAGGCAAAGTCAACCTTGGTAGGATAATAATGATAATGGTTTCAAATTTTGGCACAAGGCCAGCAATTTCAAGAGAGGAGGTTAGTCAATTACATCAGCCCCCAATATTTAACTGGTAGTTATTTCATTGATCCCAAAAGGAGATGAAAGAGAAAAATCAACTTCAGCAGAATTTAAACTTAGAATGTGAAGACAAATGAAATACCGCTAAGCATTTCACTAATTATCCTAATGATTCTGCCAGCTTGCCACCTTCATAATGACAATAATAATAATTCTTTCTATTATAGACACAAGACACAATTTTGGGGGAGAAGACTAGTCAATTGCATTGACCGCAGTGTTTCACTGGTACTTAATTTATCGACCCCCAAAAGGATAAAAGGTAAAGTCAACCTCAGTGCAATTTGAACTCAGAACGTAAGGACAGATGAAATACTGCCAAGTATTTTGCCAAGCATGCTCATGTTTCTGCCAGCTCATAATAATTCATGCAATCTGTAAAGACCACAAAATTCCGAGTTCTATTTCACTCTGACACAATGATATTTTTGGCAAGCCCATCATATGTATATGTGTGTGAGAGAGAGAGAGAGAGAGAGAGAATATATCACTGTTCACTTCCTGTACATATTTTATGAGTTTTGGTTACTTTTTCTGAGGAGTTGTAGTGCACCTGAGAGCTGTATACAATAAGTTCATTATTCTATCTATCTATATCTATCTATCTATCTATCTATCTATCTATCGTAGGCCATCGATACTTGGAGGCCGTCCTCGAAGCGGCCGGCTTCGGTCCCGTTTTCTGCGGCTGGATGGCTGCCTTGTACACAGCCATCCATTCGGTTGTTCGCGTCAATGGACGTCTATCGGGACCCTTCGACATTGCACGTTCGGTTCGTCAGGGATGCCCCCTGTC
>NC_068996.1:25071525-25076747 GCF_001194135.2 Octopus bimaculoides | reverse complement strand
TATATATATAAATAAAACAGTGGTTTAAGAAGCTTGCTTCCCAACGTGGCATCTTAGGCAAGTGTCTTGTCTCCTACTGTAGCTCCATGTAACCTGGATGATCATAACCCATCCAAACCACGACAGTACAAAAAGCAAGCATAGATTGATGTGATGATGATCCTACCTTCTGATATACACAAGTCTAAAATAGCCTCAGTAATTTTTTTTTTTAATGTTAAGGAAAAAAGAAAGAAAAAGAATCCAAATGATGATGATGATGACCATGATGGTGATTTCCACAACAGTTCTGAATTGAAAATTGCCTAAGTATTATAATACAGTAAATTAGCTCAGTACAGAACTGGTGGTGGTGGTGGTGGTGGCGATGATGATGATGATGATAGCCACTACTACCACATCATCTCCACCGCTGCCACCAGCATTCCTTAATCAGTATCATGATGATGATAATGATTCTCATTTTAGTATTGAGCTCCAGATTGAATGAAGAAGTACAGCCAGTTTAACTACGTAACTGGAGCTCGTTTCATCAAAGCGAGTTAGACCCAGTGGAATATGAGCTTAGCAAGGGAAATAACCCACGATTGCAAGATGCTTTAGCTTGGTTTTTTCACATTTAATTTATTTTATTTATTTATTAGTTTCAATCTCTGCATCACCTAACAATAATAATCTTTTCTACTATAAGCACAAGGCCTGAAATTCTGGGGGAGGGGGACTAGTTGATTACATCGAACCCAGCACTTCTACTGGCTCTTATCTTAGGCAAAAATCAACCTTGGCAGAATCTACTATAATAACACATGTTTTTGTTTTTCTCTGTCACAATTGAATGAGAAAGGAAGGGGTAATAGATGATATGTAAAAGGAGCTGTATGTGAATGTGTGTGTGTGTGCAATGAAAATGGGATGACGAACATTCGATGCTGAAAAGAAAAATCAAACAGCATTTCAACTGTGTGAATATGTGTGTATGTGTGTACAAGGGAAGTATGTGTATGTTTGTGTGTGTGAACCAGCATTCTTTCAATAACAAACAATGATTGATGTCACATCTCAAAAGACAACCACTCGATAACATTGACAAGTGTGTTAATTTGATTTACCTTCCACATTCTATCTTTTGTCCTTATTTATATATGTAATAGTGGAGGCGCAATGGCCCAGTGGTTAGGGCAGTGGACTCGCGGTTTCGATTCCCAGACCGGGCGTTGTGAGTGTTTATTGAGCGAAAACACCTAAAGCTTCACGAGGCTCCGACGGGATGGTGGCGAACCCTGCTGTACTCTTTCACCACAACTTTCTCTCACTTTTACTTCCTGTTTCTGTTGTGCCTGTAATTCAAAGGGTCAGCCTTGTCACACTGTGTCACGTTGAATATCCCCGAGAACTACGTTAAGGGTACACGTGTCTGTGGAGTGCTCAGCCACTTGCATGTTAATTTCACGAGCAGGCTGTTCCGTTGATCGGATCAACTGGAACCCTCGACGTCGTAAGCGACGGAGTGCCAACATATATGAAATACTACAATTAACCGTCATTTTTGATGGCACGGGACCAGCTAGTTTGAAAATAAAGCTGGAAGAAATGATGCTAAATATTTTGTTCAGTGTTCTAAAAACATTAATTTCTAACTTCCACAAATAGTTGGATGGTTGATTTCTCCAGGATCCTTTTGATTGCTATTTTATTCTGGTAGACCCCCATAGCCATTCAGTGTTTAAAAACTAGTTTTATAGAAACTTCTTTCGAAATTCTTTTATTGTTTCTGGCACTACATACCAATACATACATCTAAAACAAAATTTTTTCAGAAGCCCTTAAAACACTATTGCAGATCTCTGATTTACTATTTTGTTGAGTGGATCCCCGACAATTTTATATGGACCCTCAGGGGCCATATGAGCCCTGGATGAGAACCACTACTCTACATCATATATAAAGAGGTAGAGGGTAGAGAGTAAAAAGGGAGATACAGACAGAGCTAAAATAAGAGGTGCAGGATGAGTGCACATACTAGTTTTGTTGATAGGCAATGAGAAAAAGAACACTACACACTGTGAGAGAGAATGAATAGTAGAGGAATAGGATGAGGAGGAGAGGGAGTAAATGACAGACTTATTAAGTGAGGAGTTATACAGAAGAGAAATTTGTTTCATTTCATTTTATTTTAAAGTAAATATTTTTCTTCTGAAAGAGTGGAACAAAGCCATGAGTGGATTTGGTAGATGGAAACTGAAAGAAGCCCATCATGTGTATATGTGGCTTTGACCCCCACCACCACTTGACAACCAGTGTTGGTGCATTTACATCCCTGTAACTTAGCTGTTTGGCAAAAGAGACCAATATAATAAGTACTAGGCTTCAAAATATAAGTCCCAGGGTCAATTTGTTTGACTAAACCCTTCAAAGTGGTGCCCCAGCATGGCCGCAGTCAAATGACAAACAATAAAAAATAAAAGATATCGGGTCACAAAAGTATACTTCCAAAGTTATCCATATTATGTTATCTTTTACTTGTTCCAGTCACTGAATTGTGGCCATGCTGGGGCACCACCTTGAAAGGTCTAATCAAACAAATCAACCTTGGTACTTATTTTTTAAGTTTGGCACTTATTCCACTGGTCTTTTTTTTGCCAAATCACAAGTTATAGGGACATAAACCATCCAACACCAGTTGTCAAACAGTGAAAATAGGACACACACACATACAACAGGCTTTTGCACAGATATTGTCTACCAAAATCACAAGGAATTGGTTAGTACAAGGCTATAGTAGAATACACTTGCCAAGATGCCAAACAGTGTGAGTGGACCTGAAACCATATGGCTGCAAAGCAAGTTTCTTAACCACACACCTGTTTGTGCCTATATGACATGTAACATTCTAGTAAATCATAAGTATATATAGCAATACATGAGCAGTGAATGCAGAGGAAGTGTGAAGCTAGAGTGAAATGAAGGTAACATTCTTCACAAGATGGTTATGCAATACTGGCTTCAAACTTTGGCACAAGGCCAGGAAGTTCAGAGGAGAGAGCTAGTTGATTACATTAACCCCAGAGTTCAACTGGTATTTATTTTATTAACTATGAACGGATGAAAGGCAAAGTCAACCTTGGTGGAATCTGAAATCAGAACGTAAAAATGGACAAAATGCGCAGCATGCTAACAATTTTGCAAGCTTGCCACCTTAGATGGATGTTATTAATTTCAAATTTTTGCACAAAGTCAGCAATTTCAGGAAATGGAGTAAGTCAGTTACATCAACTCCAGTGCTCAACTGTTACTTGCCGCCTTAGATGGGTATGTAGTATTAGTGTGCATGAACAACAGAACCAAAGGAGGTGAGAATACAACTAAGTATATGAGAAATTAGATGTAATATGAGAGAGAGATAGAGACTGTCTTGATATGAACATGTAATTTAGTTATAGGTGATAACAGACGAGTAGAGACATATCAGAAGATCCAATTGGGAAAGACAGATTGAGGAAAAACAAGGGCAGAAGTGGTGGTGAAAGTTGATCTCATGATGCTGAACCTCACAGAGGAGATGACAAAAGAAAGCAACATATCAAAAGATGTGGTGGAGAAGATCTGTCCAATCCATGCTTGCACAGAAAAGTGAATGTTAAAATGATATTAATAATAATGATGATGTCTTCAGTTTTGGAGACTCAGTGAATCTGACGAGAATGTAAAACATCAATAAAACAGTCAAATATAACAGTGAGATTTGAGATGGATTCTTTTTTTTTCTAAATCCTTGAAAACAATCATCAAATTAAATTCTTATGACATTTCACTCTACAATTCTTGTTTAAGCCCCAGGTCCCAGTCCAAGCAGGCTTCTGATTATAGACATTACAACCATGATGTAGTGTCTTTTAACCCTTCAGCATTTAAACCAGGTTAAATATTCAACCTATTTTACATTTGAACTGGCCAGATCCAGGCTCTCACACCTATCCTACAATGTGATTCTAAAAATAAACAATCACATCACCAAAATCTTAAAGCTACAAAATTATGCACGATTAGTTCAAAACAATGTGAATAAATAAGCATTAAGTTTGACAGAATAATCTGAATGTTATAGGGTTAATATAACCAAAACTATTATCCAACATGTTCTCCACTTTCATATTTACCCTGTGTAAGCAGAAATATAATCAAAAACATTCCTGTCATAATCATTGTGTTAAATTTTTTTTTTCTACCAGGTCAAACAAATTTACATGCTCAGTTTGTGACAAAATTAATTAACTAGTTGACATAGGAAAAGTAAAATAAATTTACCTGGTAAGGTGAAAAAGCCATGAACAACACCTCTGATCAGAAGTGATTTTGATTTTATGCCATTCTCACGAATTTTCTTCCCATATTCTTCAATAAATAAACAAAAAATATGTGAATATTTGTATTAAAAAAGAGACAAATGAAAATCACACATACATAAACTAAATATGTAGTAAGTTTCACTCATCACTGAGTGAAAGCTAAGTTCTAAGTATACCATATAAGTACACACATGCACGTGTGTGTGTGTGTGTGTGTGTGTGTGCGTGCAGTAAGCTTCCCAACCATATGGTTCTGGGTTCAGTCTCACTGTAGTATTTTGGGCAAGTGTCTTCTACAATGCCTGGTCAGTGGATTTGGTAGATGGAAACTGAAAGAAGCTTGTTTGTTTGTGTGTGTTTGCCAACACCACTGGAGTTGGCCACTGGAGTTGGTTTGTTTATGCTCCTGTAACTTGGTGGATTGGCAAAAGAAACCAAGAGATTAAGTTCTTTCTTGTCTTTAAACCCTCCAACGCGGAGTATATGCCACTTATAATTGAATTCCATGTCGCATAATTTTTTGCTTCTGTGCTTTATACTCTGCCATGAATGTCTCCCTTTCTCTAGTTCCTTTTGTGTTGATCTATGCCACGAGTTCTTAGGCCTACCCCTCTTTCTATATCCATCCGGATTCCACTGTAAAGCACTTTTCGCTACATTTGGTGTGTCCTTTCTAATTGTGCTACCAATCCACTTCCACTTTTTCTTAAATATTTGCTCCCTAATCAAAACTTGATTCGTTCTTTGCCATAGCTCCATATTGCTTATGTGTTCGGGACATCTAATTTTAAGTATACTACGCAAGCACCTGTTGATGAATGATTGTATTTGCTTATTTGACTTAACTGTTGTTCGCCATGTCTCAGCCCCATACAA
>NC_068996.1:25066395-25071401 GCF_001194135.2 Octopus bimaculoides | reverse complement strand
TATATATATATATATATATATACTGGAGTAAGCACTGTCCGATGAATGGGAACGTGAAACTCAGAGCAACAGTCTTGTTATATTTCTGCTACTTTTAAATAAAGTATATATATATATATATATATATATATATATAAGCATTATAAGTATACAAAGTTATGTTATTACAGGTTATATAAATATTACTGGAGCCTTAACAGTGCTTCATTTCCTTCCCTAACTTATACTACATAATATATCTAGATTTTGAGTCAAGATTGATCTCATTTGCTAAAAAATTACCAACACTGCATTGAAACTACCCAGTCAGGCAGAACCTTCTTTTCCTGGCCACAGAGATGCTGCTGCTGCTCCACCATTATTTTAATGTCCATGCATAGGTCAGACATACAAATATTTTCTGTATCTTCTAAGTAGTGTATATCTAAGAAATTGTCCCAATATCAATATCTGGTTGAAAATGAACCTTTTCAAAATACCCCTTACAGGCATGTAGTGATTTTTTTGGCCATTCTAAAAATTTCAGAAAACTTGTTTTGATTTAACTTTCATGAGAATGGTCAAACACATTAAGTCTGATGCTCAACTGAGTCTTCCAATTTACTAGTAGAAGTCACTGAATGTTTTTATTTCTTTTTTTGAAAATACTTTTGAATAAATCTATTCTATTGTGAAATAGTTTAGCATGTAAATATAGAAGTTTGTTTTTCATCAACAAACTTGATTAACGAGTAATAGTGATCACCTTTTGGCTGACAGATTGAAAAATTAATTTTTTGTAACTAAACATTTTCAAACTTCGTATATTGGTAGAATGTATCACATAAAACATCTTTTACTCTTGGCATTGTTGAGAAAATTCTGTATTTTTGAACTTATTTTGTGTTAAAGTTGTTGTATTTCGGTAATTTCAACCAATCAATGACGGCTATTGAGGTGAAAACAATTACTGCTATTGTTTGTCAACAACAACTTCCAGCTGTGTATATTTCGTTTGTTGCTGTTATTTCTGACATATTTCATTTGAGATACACGTGTATAATTTAATTTGAGCTGTGAGACATGTTAAAGAGGATTATGTGGGCTCAGTTTGCTATAGTATACAGTTTATTAATTCACAGGCATAGTAGCGGGTGTTTGGTTTGTTTTTTTTCCTGTTTTATTTGAACAATTTGGCTGGATACAGGGCGCTGTATCCTTGGCTTTTGCATTCCTTCTGAGACAAAAGGCAAGAGCTGTGACTTCAAAACTGGTAAGATTGACGTAGCTGATCTTGAATAATATGTAGATGGCTGCAGAAGAAGAAACATGGGCAAGGGAATTTCAGCCTGTGCAAAATAGCAGTTAAAACCAACTTTTCATAGTTGAAAAATGTTTCATCAGTGCAATAGATCAAAGCTGTCTGCTTGACTGTCAGAGGTTATCTTCTAACTGAAAGCGAGGTGAGTGAATCAACTGCCAAACAGTGTTTATAGGTGAAAAGGTGTTACCTTAAAAAGCATTCAAATTGTGACCATCCTATGTTTTTGTCAGGTAGTATCATATATCGAGGACTACATTATCTTCTATGTCTTCTCCTTCTTTTTAAGATGCACAGTGTAATTTGATGGACAAATTTAGTTGCTATTTCTAAGGCACCAAACAATCACATAGAGAGAGGCACTCTCATTTAGCAAAGTGTTTTGAGATTATATGCACTCAGTCTTCACCAATTGGTCACACAACTTACACCAGTATGACCATCAATTCACCCTCCCTCTACATTCACTAATAATGGAAGAAAACATACAAATACACTATTTGCTAACTGCTGTTATAGAAGCCCACCCATTTATATACAGATATCGGATGTCTCCCATGAACACTTCTAAAGGCTTAATGCCATCCCCACCCCTACTTAGGGTTTATCTCCTATGTAAGGTAGTGATCATGAAGCACATAAAAATGATGGTGTAGTGTATGCAGGTTGAAGGATGTTGTTTATGAATATTGCTAAATGTGAGCTTTCTTTTCAGGTACATGATGCTGCTGTCCCCCATCCCATGGTCTCACAGACCCACACCTCCCATACCCACAGGGTTGGCAAACTCAATGTGGACACACTGAGAGGTAGGTCTGGTGAGATTGTTGAGATGCTTGAATGGAGCTGCATCCAAGAATTAAGGTGGAGAGGAGGAGGTTCCTCACAGGCAAAGAACATATGCATAAGATTTTCTGGGCAGGGAACCCTGACGGGGTTGGGGGCATGGGTATACTTCTTGCAGAGAAATTGGTTGATAAGGTAATCGAGGTAGTCATTAGATTAGTGCTGCATCATGGGTTAGCAACCATTATCTCGGCCTATGCTCCTCAGCCAGGGCTACCTGATGAACCAGAAAGACCGATTTTATGACACCCTCTTGCAGACTACCTCATCGACGAATGACAGGAACCCTCTCTCTGTGGTTGGTGACAGCAGTAATTGTTTTCACCTTAATAGACATCACTGATTGGTTGAAATTACCGAAATACAACTTTAACATGAAATAACTTCGAAAATACAGAATTTTCTCAACAATGCCAAGAGTAAAAGATATTTTACGTGACACATTTTACCAGTATACAAAGTTTGAAAGTGTTTAGTTACAAAAAATTAATTTTTCAATCTGCCGGCCAAAAGATAAAGATCCAAAAAATTTACTAAAATTAACCAGTAACCTACAAGGCTTGAAATTATGTGTGAGAGAGAATGACAGATATAAAAATTAATTTACCATGTGAATCATCTTTAAGTGGATCAATTTCAGCAACAATAAACATGGCCGGAGGAATATCTTGAAAGGATTTCCTGTAAATTGGTGAGCCTCTAGCATTCATCTTTTCTTCATCCTTGTTGAGAAAATTGTCAAGGAAACTAGAAACAAAGAAAAAGAAATATAAATTTCATAGGAACATTTCATGTTGGTTTCTTAAAATAGGAACACATGCTATGTATCTTTCTTAAAAAAATAAGGAATTAAGAAATTCTTGACATGCTTGCTTTACTAAACACACTATTAATGCAAGTTGTTTCACCTTTAACTCTTTAGCATTTAAACTCACTATGACCAGTGCCAGTGATGTGTGAATGGCACCTGTGCTGGTGACACATAAAAGGCACACATTACAATCTTGGAGTGGTTGCCATTAAGAAAGGCATCCAGCCATAGAAACCAAGCCAAAACAGATTAGATCTTGGTGCAGCTCTCCAGCTTACCATCTCTAGTCAAGGTGCCTAACTCATGCCAGCATGGAAAACAGACACTAAATGATGCTGATGATATCCAGCCCAAATATTCTACCAATTATGTTTCAAACCAGCCAGATCCAGACTCACACCTCTACCATACAATGTTATTGTAAAAATAAATGATCATATTTATTTCTTTATTGCCCACAGGGGGCTAAACATAGAGTGGACAAATAAGGATAGACAAAGGGATTAAGTCGAGTACATCAACTCCAGTGCATAACTGATACTTATTTAATCGACCCCGAAAGGATGAAAGGCAAAGTCGACCTCGGCAAAATTTGAATTCAGAAGTAACAGCAAATGAAATACCGCTAAGCATTTTGCCTGGCGTGCTAACAATTCCGCCAGCTCGCCGCCCTTAAATGATCATATTATCAAAATCTTGAAGCTATAAGATAATGCATAACTAATTTAAAAACAGCGTAAATGAATAGGCATTACATTTGACAGAGTTATCTGAATGCTAAAAGGTTGAATTGGAAGAGAATTTGGAAGACAGCTGCTCTCCGCTTAAACAATTATTTCAACAAAACATCTACAGATAATTTGTGAATATAATTATATTCAGACACAAGATACAAGCATGATTATGTAGTTTAAAAGTTGGTTTTGATTGCACTGTATGACATTTTTCACAAGTATCTTCTATAATAGCTTCAGATCAGCTAATGCATTGCAAATGAAATTTGATACACGAGAGCGTAGGTGCTAGAATAAGAATAGCCTGGGCAAAGTTCAGAGACCTCTTACCTCTGCTGGTAACAAAAGACCTCACGCTCAAGGTGAAAGGTAGGCTGTAAGATACCTGTGTGAGAATAGTCATGCTACATGTCAGCGAAACATGTGACTGCTGAGGTCATGCGTAGGCTTGAAAGAAATGAAGCTAGTATGCTCTGCTGGATGTGTAATGTCAGTGTGCATACATGACAGAGTGTAAGCACTCTGAGAGAAAAGTTGGAGATAAGAAGCATCAGATGTTGTATGCAAAAGAAACGACTGCTGGTATGGTAATGCGCTGTGCATGGATGAGGACAGCTGTGTGAAGAAGTGTCACACTCCAACAGTGGAGGGAAACTGTGGAAGACATGGGATGAGGTGGTGAAGCAAGATCTTCAAATGTTGGGCTTCACAGAGGCAATGACAAGCAACCAAGACCTTTGGAGATACGCTGTGCTTAAGAAGACCTGGCAAACTAAATGAGACAGTCGTGGCCAAAGCCAGTGTCGCATATTTGGCCCATTTAAAAGCACCCTTCAATCATCGGAGACTGTTTTAGCTGAAGAATGGACAAAAATTCCTTTGGAAACAATTCAAACTTTGTACGAGTTCATACCTCATTGACTTCAAGCTGTAATTACTGCCAAAGGTGGTCCTATCCCATATTAAATTAAATTTGTTTGAAATTTTAAGGTGTTTCCATTATTTTGTCCAACCCCTGTTCCATTCATTAGGCTTTGGTCAGCCCTTGGCTATAGTAGAAGACATTTGTTCAAGGCATCACACAGTGGGACTTGAAACCATGTGGCTATGAAGCAAACTTCTTACCACACAGTCCCCACTCCCACTCACCCAATAACAAGAAATGAGGTTAAAGAAAAAAAATTACAATTTTGGCAGTGAAAATAAGAATGCAAAAGTAAAAACTGTCGTTTCATTTAAATAATGGTCATAGAAATTAAATATAATATGATAAATCAATTATTTAACTGACAATGACAACACAGTTCCTATAATG
>NC_068996.1:25064716-25066316 GCF_001194135.2 Octopus bimaculoides | reverse complement strand
TATATTACAAGTATTTGAAAAAGATATTTTCTTTAATATCCAAAAATTTAACATCTAAAAGGAAACAGAAAAAAAAAAATGAATAGTCAATTGCATTCTCCCAGTGATTCTTTTTTTGGTCACGTTATTTTTAGGGGTTCTTGAAGGATGAAGCATAGTTCCTCCAAAATACATTTTATATTGTTAAAAAGGGATGCAGAATGAAATGCATAAAACTGATGTAGGCAATTGGTACATTTTTCACAAAAAAGAAATGGGTCATTATAACCTTGTTTTCAATAAAAATATGTATCAATGAATCTAAGAGACAGAATTCGTACGTACACACACACACACACGAATAGTTCGCTCAACTATTTATTAACATAGTGAATTATAAAATTAAAATACGGAAGTAGTTGTCAGTCATTTTAACCCTAAAATTTAGTTACTTCCAGACGTTATAATTAGGAGTGAAATTCATGTGTATATTAGTATGAATGCACGATATGTGTAGTTGTCTCCCTTCAATTGTTCCACTAAAATTTTAAGTACATGCTTTCTTTGCTTTTTTTCTCCAGGTTTTGACAACTTTCAAGAGATTATTATTACCTTAGAATTTTTCTACTGATCATCGTTATTACCACCTCTTCCTCCTCAATTACCATTCCTGTCCAACTTGTTTGGTATCAATTCATACCAAAAATTGGTACGAATGACTGGTTGCCCTTCCTAACACCAATAATTTTACAGAGTGGACTGGGCTCTTTATGTGGCATTAGCAGGGTTACCAAGTAAATAACACAAGACCCCTGCTGAACTGAGTGGGGAACAGTATTGAGGGAGGTGGGTTTGTGCCAGGTGATGAGAAGTTACATTAGGGACAAAAACAGGTGTCTTGAAATAGAGAAGATACATGGCTACCCCAGTTGGTGGGAGACAGACAGGAAGGTGAAGACAGTCTATCAGGGTGTACTTTCATCAGAAGCATAGAATGAAAACACCTGAGATGACAGAGATATATAGAATTTTAACTAATAAAAACTGGTGGCATGATGAATTAAAAGAACAAGGTGTGAAATATCTAGAGACTTCTGGAGATTCAGTTATTTAACTTCAGCTAAACTGGGTTAGATGAAAATTTAGAAGAATAACAATAGAAGAAATTTTAAACAGTTGTAAAAATAAACTTGTTTCATTTTTTAATTATTTCTTCAATTAGTAAGCAATCTCAACATCCTCTGGATGGACGTAACAGAACCCACTGGTCTAGGGTCAAGATTTGTTTCTCACTCATTTTACAATGAGGAAGCTTGAATCAGCACCAACATTGGGAGCTGTTGTTTCTCTTTATTGTTTTTCTTTCTTTAGGTTTTCTTTGGTTTTTCATATTTTAATGTAGTTTTGTATTAATATATGTACCATATAAGTAGTGTTATATATGTAATATAAAAAGGCAATAAAAATTTGGCTGAAAGAAAGAGCGGGAGGAGGGAGAAAGCAAACAAGAGAGAGATTACTAAGTGTTGTGTTTCACACTTAAGAAAATATGTTGAATGTTCATAACTGTAAGTTACACAGCTCAATTCCGAGTGCCACACTGTACAGTCCCCCCCCCCCC
>NC_068996.1:25064228-25064688 GCF_001194135.2 Octopus bimaculoides | reverse complement strand
CCCCCCGTGCATAGTGTCATTGCCCTTTTATGGCTGTCAGTTCATTCACCTCTAATCTCATGATTTCTATGAGGTTGCACAAGACTTCCTTTGAGAGTTCTAGATATATATCAGGACACCTGCAGGTTGTGTTGTGTATGCAGGTTGTAGGCATTGTTTTGTTTATGAATTCTGCCAAATGCAAGCTTTCTTTTCAGGTACACGACACTGCTTTCCCCCATCCCAGGGTCTCACAGGCCCACACCTCCCACACCGTCAGAATTGGCACTCTCAATGTTGGCACACTGAAAGGTAGATCTGGTGAGATTGTTGAGATGCTTAAACGGAGACGCGTAGGTTTGTGCTGCATCCAAGAAGTAAGGTGGAGAGGAGGTTCTGCGAGGTTCCTCACAGGCAAAGAACATAGGTACAAGATTTTCTGGGCAGGGAACACTGACAGGGTCGGGGGCGTAGGAATACT
>NC_068996.1:25055480-25064218 GCF_001194135.2 Octopus bimaculoides | reverse complement strand
CCGGGGCTACCGGATGGGCAGAAAGACCAATTCTATGACACCCTCTTGCAAACTACCTCGTCGACAAGTGACAGGGACCTTGTCTTTGTGGCTGGTGACTTCAATGGTCATGTCGGACGTCGTGCTGGAGGCTTCCATGGCATACATGGAGGCTATGGCTTCGGTTCCCGCAATGAGGAGGGAACCAGACTGCTGGAGTTCTGTGATGCAAACGATCTTATGGTCTGCAATACCAACTTCAGGAAACCTGCCAGTCACCTAGTCAGCTACCGTTCCGGCAGACACTCTAGCCAAATCGACTACATCCTCGCCAGAAATAGGGTAAGAAGGCAGCTTATAAATGCCAAAACCTTCCCTGGCGAAGAATGTACTCCTCAACACAGATTAGTAGTTAGTGACTTTGGGATCAAGGCAAAATGGGTGCCCAGAAGTAGACCGGCTTGGAGGAGAAGGGTGTGGATGCTTAAAGACCCTGCAAATGGACAGAGATTTAGGGACATACTACTTGAAGCATTTGATGAAATAGAAGGGGATATAGCATCATACAACGTGGAAGACAACTGGAGGTTTCTACGGGACAACCTGCTGAGAGCCACCGACCAGATCTGTGGCTGGTGTAAAGTCCCCTCTCGACCCAAAGTAACGTGATGGTGGAACAATGTGGTTGACAGGGCTATTAGACAAAAGAAACAGGCTTGGAAAGACTGGAAGAACGGAGGTAGCAGGGAATTGTATCAAACTGCAAGAAGGGAAGCTAGGAGACAGGTTTACTTAGCCAGAGGGGAAGCAGATAAGAAAAAATTTGCCAATGTTCTGCGCCGTGAGGACCAAAGACTTGAAGTATTTCATGTTGCAAGACAGTGTGTGAGAGAGAATCGTGATGTCGTAGGTGAGAAATGTGCCCGCTTGGATGATGGCTCACTTGCACTAAACGAGGTTGCAAAGAGAGAGGTTTGGAGACGCCACTACAAAAGATTCATCAATAAAGAGAATGTATGGGAGGAAGAGAGTCTGCCGCATGTCGACGCAACAGAGGGACCAGCTATCCTAATTGACAGTACCTTAGTAGATAAAGCGATCAAGAGTATGAAGACACGAAAAGCCCCCGGCCCATCAGGAATCACTGCAGAGATGCTTAAAATATCTGGCAGTGTTGGTTATAGCCTAATGACCCATATAGTTAATCAGGTGATACACGAAGGAGTCATACCCAATGACTGGTGTAGCAGCACCATAGTCAACTGCTACAAAGGTAAAGGTGACGCCCTAGACACAAACAATTACAGAGGTATCAAGTTGTTGGACCAGGTAATGAAGGTCACAGAGAGGGTCATAGCCCAACAAATTAGGGAGAGAGTCAGTTTAGATGAGATGCAGTTTGGGTTCATTCCAGGAAAAAGCACCACTGATGCTATATTTCTGGTAAGACAGCCGCAGGAGAAATACCTAGCCAAAGATAAACCTCTGTACCTGGCTTTCATTGACATGGAGAAAGCCTTTGACAGGGTACCCCGCTCCCTTATCTGGTGGTCAATGAGGAAACTAGGGATAGAGGAGTGGTTAGTGAGAGCTGTGCAAGCCATGTACAGGGACGCTGTCAGTAAGGTGAGGGTTGACAACAAATACAGTGAAGAATTCCGGGTAGAGGTAGGGGTCCACCAAGGTTCAAACCTCAGCCCCCTCCTATTTATCATAGTCCTCCAGGCAATAACACAGGAATTCAAGATGGGATGCCTCTGGGAGCTCCTCTATGCTGATGCCCTTGCCCTAATTGCTGAGTCACTATCAGAACTAGAGGAGAAGTTTCAGGTGTGGAAGCAAGGACTAAAATCGAAGGGCTTTAGAGTCAACCTACTAAAACCAAAGTCCTAATAAGTAGGAAGGTAGACATAACACAAACCCCTTCAGGTAGATGACCCTGCTCGATCTGTAGAAAAGGTGTAGGTAGAAACTCTATAAGATGTACCCAGTGTAAGCTATGGACACACAAGAGGTGCAGCAATATCAAAGGACGGCTAACTAGCAAGATAGTTTTTGTATGTGGCAGATGCTCAGGAGCAATAAATACTAAAAATGTGCAGAAAGCAACCTTTACCACACTCCAAGGTGAAAAACTAAAAGTAGTTGATAGCTTCTGCTACCTAGGTGACCAAGTTTGTAGCGGGGGGAGGGTGCACTGAAAGTGTAGCTGCTAGAATAAGAATAGCCTAGGCAAAGTTCAGAGAGCTCTTACTTCTGCTGGTGACAAAGGGCCTCTCACTCAGAGTAAAAGGCAGACTGTATGATGCATGTGTATGAACAGCCATGCTTCATGGCAATGAAACATGGGCCGTGACAGCTGAGGACATGCGTAAGCTTGCAAGAAACGAAGCCATTATGCTCCGATGGATGTGTAATGTAAGTGTGCATACTCAACAGAGTGTCAGTACCTTGAGAGAAAAGTTGGACCTCAGAAGCATCAGTTGTGGTGTGCAAGAGAGACGATTGCACTGGTATGGACATGTGGCAAGAATGGATGAGGATAGCTGTGTGAAAAAGTGCCACACCCTAGAAGTTGAGGGAACATCTGAAAGAGGTAAACCCAGGAAGACCTGGGATGATGTGGTGAAGCACAACCTTCGAACTTTAGGCCACACCGAGGCAATGACCTTTCGAAATATGCAGTACGTGAGAAGACCCAGCAAGGTAAGTGAGAGCGTGATCTCTGCCAGAAGTGTAGCCAGCTCACTAATCCGTATCTTTACTTCATTGGACACTAAAATCCCTGCTTGCGAAGACCTGTTGAGGCAAGTGAAATCGTAATTGAACCATACACGATGACTGCCAGAGCAGCTGTCTGGCTTCCATGCTAGTGGCTCGTAAATAGCACCATCTGAGCGTAATCGTTACCAGCATTGCCTTTTACCACTTGTGCTGGTGGCACGTAAAAAACACCTTTTTGAGCGTGGCTGTTGCCAGTACCACCTGACTGGCCTTCGTGCCGGTGGCACGTAAAAGCACCCACTACACTCTCAGAGTGGTTGGAATTAGGAAGGACATCCAGCTGTAGAAACTCTTCCAGATCAGATTGGAGCCTGATGCAGCCTTCTGGCTTGCCAGTCCTCAGTCAAATCGTCCAACCCATGCTAGCATGGAAAGCAGACGTTAAACGACGACAATGATGATGATGACGTAACAAACATTTCAATGGCATGGTGTCATTTGACCAGCTGGAATTAGCAACCAAATTTCTTTAACCCTTTTGATGCCAAACCATCCGAGACTACTCCTGGTTCTTTGATACAAACATCAAGTATTAAAGTGGTCTAAATTAAAACTTTTCCTCAATATTTCAAGCTAACTTACTTTCCAAACACTAGCTTAATAACAACTGTTATTTTACTCAATTCTTCATTATTTTCAAAACTAATTGAAGCAAAGGCAGTGTATTTCAAAGGAAAGGTTAAGTTTAACAAAAAGGATAAAGTGAGCTAAATTACCTTTCATCAAAATTTCACGTTAATTTATGATCCCAAACATTAGCATAACAATGAAAGTTATTTTACTAAATTTTTCATTACTTTCAAGATTAATTGAAACTAAGGCAGTATATTTCAAAAGAAATATGGTCATGAAAGAAATTTACCCTTAAAAAAAGATATGACCCTATGAGATAAAATAGCTCTCAATGTCTATGTTAGAGATAAGAAGACAGAATAGTCTAACTTTTATGAATGATGAAAGTTTGATGTACAGAAATAATGTGTTCCAACCAAAAGGAGAATTAGGAATAAAAATGTAGTACTAACTGATTACTACTGTTCTATATGAATAAAAAACAACCTACAATTTGGTTACAAGTTATCTAGTCAAGCAGTTGGCAGCAACTACAACCACTATACACCTAATACAAATACAAATATACCCTCATTATTCATTATTGTCAAACAATAAAAATCACAACACTACATCAGCAAAATTCATAAGATAACAACAGCTAAAAACTAACATTTCCTACAATGTAAGGCTCTTATAATCAAATTTCTGATAATCCATTGGATTTATATGACATAACAAAGGCTGAATTTCCTTTGTGAAATCAGAAATTGTATGTATTGAATCAATAATCAACAAGATTAGGATTAGGGTTATAATCTAAAAGAAAATTTAAATGGGTGCACATTTGTGCCAACAAAAATATGTGAAACCAATATTACACATTACTTATGAAGGATTTTAATATAAAATTTGTAAAACAATGTATTTAAATCAACATTTTTGATTGTCGTGAAATACATAGCTAGCTTGTTTAGCTTTATAGTTAATGCTTCATAGAGAAAAGAAGATACAACGATGAAGAAAAATAAACTGTAACTTAGAAAAATAATTGTTGTAAGATCAATATTACACAAGATTTATTAAGGATATCATTATCAAATGTGTTATAAATGGATTTAATCCTTTAGCATTCAGATTACTCTCTCAAATGTAATACTAATTTATTCACAAGGTTTTAAATGTCTTATCGCATAGCTTTGAAATTTTGATGATGGGATTGTTTATTTTTAAAATGACATTGTAGGTAGGTGTGAGAGGCCTGATCTGGCCAGTTTGAACATTAAACAGAATATTTAGGCTGGATACGGCTGGTTTAAATGTTAAAGGGTTAAAACAATATTTTCTGATTGTCATGAAAGACAGAGTTGCAGAATTAGCTTCTTTTAGTTTCACATTTGATGTTTAATAGAAAAACTATGAATATCATTATAATTTACACACATAATCCTTGATATCTTAGATGACCATAAGTTGATTTATGAAGATTTATATTTTTTAGATAAAACAACACTGGATTTAGTATATTTAGTACATGGTTTTGGACTAAACAACTATACTACAATCAGTAAAACGATAGCAAACTCAACTGAAGGAAAAAGAAACATCACCAAAAACTACTCACAACTTCATATCTTTTTGACTTATAACCGGTCCATTTGCATATGTTTTGTGCGATTCATTTTTGCAAGTCAAATCTATCAATGGATATATTAACACCTGTGTGTGCAGAAAAGAAAAAAAAAAATAATACAAATGACGCAGGATGATATATAAATATTTATAATACAGAACATCCTAAAATATTTCAGCAGTTGATTGCTTATATGCCATTTTAAGTTGATTTTAAAAGTCTGATCTGACACAATGTCAAACATCTTCTTGACTAAATTTGATTTTATGTCCACATTATCCACTGGCTCATCAGATCCCAAACTGTCTAATTCATGACATCATGGAAGATGGACATCAAACAATGATGACCAACATCACAATATCTCATCAACACTCAGGCTCTTTAAATACATCTCACTCTATGAAGCCAATAAGGATGGAGGGCCTCCAAGTGGTCACTTGATGTGCTAGAAAAAGTAGTCAAAATCCCCTGTGTTCAAGAAATTTGCTTCCTAACCATGTAATTGCAGATTCAGTCCCACTGCTTAGCACCTTGGGCAGGTGTCTTCAACTATAGCCCACGGTTGACCAAAGCCTTGTGAATTGATTTGGTAGACAGGAACTAAAAAAAGCCAGCCTTACATATATCATCATCATTTTAATGTCCATCTTTCATGCTAGCATAGGTTGGATGGTTTGACAGCAGGCCTGTAGTCAGACTCTGGTGCTTGCAGGGATGCTTCAGAATATTCTGGTTGGGCACTAATTTGTAATAAAACTAAAGTGGAGTTTCAAAATAAGTGCATCACTGTAAATCTGAAGGTGCACCATTGAATAGTTAGGGGGCAGTGATGTCTTGTGCACCCCACCAGGGACTGGTAAGCCTGAGCATGGTTTTAGCATGGTTTTTACAGCTGGATGCCCTTCGTAATGCCAACTGTTATACAGAGTAGATTGGGTGCTTTTTATGTGGTACCAGCACCAGTGAGGTCTACATTAGCATGGTTTTAAAGCTGAATGTTCTTCCTAACGCCAACCACTTTACAGAATAGACTAGGTGCTTTTTATGAGGCACTAGCACTGGCAAGGTCACCACATAACTTGAAGAAAAAAAAATCTCACCTGAGAAGGCAAGTAATATTGAGGGTGGTGGCTTTGTACTCAGTGATGAGAGGTTAAACTATGATTGAGGGGCAAAAACAAGTATCTTGCTGTAGAGGAGATAGATGGTCACCCTACTCGGAGGGAGAGTGAGAATGAGAGAAAGGAAGAGTGAGAGGGAACGAGAGTAAGAGAGGGAACAAGAAAGAGAGAGAGAGAGAGAGAGAGAGAGAGAGAGAAAGAGAGAGATGGTGGGAATATACTCTCAAGGTACAACGATGTAAATATAAATGGAATGTTAGAGGATTGCTCAGATGCATCAGTAGGGAGTTCATGAAGGTGCAAAAAGGTGAAAGGGGGTAGTCAGTGAGTGATGACATATGGGCACATAGTGTGGGTGACAGATAGCAATGATACAGTTGGCAGAGGGAGAACAGGAGGGAAAGATGACAGAGCAGTACTGGGCTGCAGAAGTGAGAGTGGGTGGGGAGGAGGAGGAGGAGACAAACACAGTGCATGAAGAAGCAATTAATGTTACAGGTAGGTGGAAAACACAGTACTTCCAGAAGTAAGCTTCACTGAGATGGGTGGGTCTTTCCAAAGACCTCATATCAGACATCTTGGTCCATTGTCATCCTTTCCATGAGACCCAACATCTTCAGACAAAACTTCTTCATCTCATGTCTTCCTGGGTTTCCCTGTTCCACAGGTAACATTCACTTTAAGTGATTGGCTGCTTTCATTCATACACATCACATGTACAAACAAATGTAGTCTTCTCTCTTGCATCTGCTTCCTCTTATGCCCAACTTTTCTCTCTACACATTTGTACTTTGTTGCACATGCACACTGATGTTGTGCATCCATCTGAGAATACTATCTTTGTTCCTCTCTAGTCTATACATGCCTTCTGCATTCAGAGCTCATGTTTCACTACCATGGAGCATAATTGTTCATACACAAGCAGCATTCAGTCTACCTTTCACTCAGAGTCCTTTTGTTGCCAACTAAGGTAATAGCTATCTAAACTTTCTCCTTTCTATTCTTATTCTAGCAACATCCTCCACCACTGCTAACTTGGTTACCTAGGTAACATAAACTATCTACAACCTTGAGGGAGCTGTCTGAGCATTTGAGAGAGTTTAATTGCCAAGTAATTCTTAGTATTTATTCTTCTTGCACATCTGTCGCATACAAAAATGACTTCCTGTGTTAACCTACCTGCAATTACACTGCATCTCTTATGTGTCCATAGCCTGCACTGGGCGCTGTGAA
The DNA here is from genome assembly GCF_001194135.2 of Octopus bimaculoides. Taxonomy (NCBI): domain Eukaryota; kingdom Metazoa; phylum Mollusca; class Cephalopoda; order Octopoda; family Octopodidae; genus Octopus; species Octopus bimaculoides. The sequence continues at coordinate 25,056,913 of NC_068996.1, read as the reverse complement.
CGGAATTTCTTCCAACATTTTTGAGCAAGGCCAGTTATTTCTCCTATTATAGATTCAGCTGTAAGAATAAGAACATCAACAGAGATGCTCTTATGGATAACAAATGATTAAAGTCCTCTGTTATGGCCTGGAGAACTATGGTAAACAAGAGGGTGTTGAGAATCAAGCCTTGGTGAGCTCCTACTTGAACACTTAATTCATTGCTGACTTATTTTACTGATAATATTCCTATAAATGGCTTGAATGGATCTCATCAGCCATCTCTGGCTTCTGTAGATGAGTAAGTGAGGGATCCTGTCAAAGGCTTTCTCCATGACAACAAATGTCATGTACAACAGTTTATTTTTGGCTAAATGCTTCTTCTGTAGTTGCCTTATTAGGAAGTTAAAATCAGCAATGCTTCTCCCTGGCATGAAATCTAATTGCATCCCACCTAGGTCGACTCTTTATTCATTGAGCTATAACTTTTATGACCTGGCCCACTAATCTGATAGCTCTTTAATTACTTCTGTATCTTTGTAGCAGTTGACTATGATGCAGCTACACCAGTCATTAGATATAAATCTTTTCATATATCACCATCATCATCATTCAACATCTATTTTCAATTCTGGCAGGGGCTGACTGGTTGGTTTGACAGGAGCTGGCAAGGTCAGGGGCTGCACCAGGTTCCGTAATCTATTTTAACTTGGTTCCTACAGTTGAGTGGCCATCCTAATGCAATCTATTTTACAAAATGTACAGGATGCTTTTTACATGGCCCCAGCACTGTGGTTTTAGGATATAAATTCTTTTGTAGTTAACATATAAGATTTCACTTCAGTCAAGTGATATTAATAACCTGCTGTTAGAACTTGAGATTATATATATATATATATATATATATATATATAATCATTGTTTAATGTCTGCTTTTCATGCCAGCATGGGTTGGACAGTTTGACATGGAGCTATCCAAGTCTCCAGTTGTCTGTTGTGGCATGGTGTCTAAGGCTAGATGCCCTTCCTAATGCCAATCACTTAACGGAGTGTACTGAGTGCTTTTTACACCCTACCAGTATAAGGGCATTAACACAGCACCAACACAGGTGCTTTTTAAGTGGCACAGGCACCCAAAGGACAAGCCTGTATGTGTAGAAGACAGCGATTTTATCCTTTCTCACCACTTCGTTCCACATCTTCCTGGATCCACCCCTTCCACAGGTACCCTCCACAATTAAAACTCGGCACTTCCTTCTGCAGCTGTCTTCATCCATACACATTAGAGGACCAAACCAGTGCAGTCATCTCTCTTGCACACAACATCTGATGCCTCTTATACCCAGTTTTCTTCTTAAATCATTTAGACTGTCATATATATATATATATATACAAGAATAAGGGCAGAGAATCGTCAATTAATAATAGAATTAATAATTAACAATTCTGCCATT
>NC_068996.1:25051653-25055373 GCF_001194135.2 Octopus bimaculoides | reverse complement strand
CAAAGAACTACTGATTCCAAACTACAAATTTTCTCCAAAGTGGATGGCGATATTTATGGCACACATAGAACAAAAAACCGGAGGGAAAAGCGTAAACAAGCCAAGCTTTTAGTTAATTGGATACGAATCGTTTCATGGTTAAGTGAATAGAAATTTCACTATTCCAATCTTCAGCCTCAATATTCTGATAAATTTGAAAGTGTCTCTAAAAAAATTCACGGTAATCTTTGGCCATGCGACACCAAAAATCAACGATAAGAAAGGCACTTACGAATTCATCGGCTAGCGAGTTCAGGCACCTCACCTCAAAGAAATCTATTCCATGTGCGTCACAAATAGTCCCGTATGAAAAAAAGTTCCGTGTCGAAACTGGATTACGGTTTAGCCATCCAACTTAGAGATATCAAATATAAATATACAAGAATAAGGGCAGAGAATCGTCAATTAATAATAGAATTAATAATTAACAATTCTGCCATTCCGTGTGTGTTTGTTTAAACTAAGTGATATCAGGACAATCACCATCATCATAAAACAAGTGATGTCATTTGTATCCAGTTTTCTCTGTAAAACATATCTGATCATGGAGAAATATTACCTTGCCTGGAAACAGGTGAGGCTTGGTAATAGAAAAGGTATCCAGCAATAGAAAATCTGTTTTAACAGATTCTATTTGACTCATATACGGAAAAGTGAACGACAACAATGAAGGCAATGATGATGAAAACAATAAGGGAAATGACAAATGCACTTGACTACAACTGGATAATCACAATAATGGATGGAGGTGGAGAAAAGAAAGGCCAAGTTGCAATTATGATTGTTTACCTGAAAAGCTATTCCTGGGACTTCATGACAAACAGCTGCAGCAATGTTTCCACCAGCACTATCACCTGCAACTCCAACAATACTTCGCTGCATACCACCTGAAGAATACAACAACAACAATAAATCAAAATAAATGTTTGACTCAGAATTAATAGGATATCTGGTTTTTCTAACTATATCCACAATATTTTGTAGACAACAAGTGATTATTTTGCTAACTCCAAGAACAGAGAAATTGGTACAGATAGACCACAGTTTGCAAATAGGTTTTTACTTATGAATTGTGAATATTAATTTAATTTCTTGCATTTTCCCTTTCAGTTCTAGAGACAAGACAGGTCTAATTATTATAACACTTATAATTTCACTGTTATATCCGCTTCATGTCTTTCTGTTGAAGAATGTTTTGAGACAGATAAGCAAATTATCTCCCTTAGATGCATGATCCAGAAATATGTTGTATAAATCTTGTATATTCTTTAATCTTTCAGCACACTATTAGATGAAACAACATTCTAAATGCTGCTTATCATCCAATAATGAAATGCCTATCAAGTAATATTTGATGTTACTTCTATTTGAGCTTCCATGCTGTCCAACCCTTATTATATTTGAAAGCCATTACTTCCAATATCAAATGGTGTAACAGAATTGTAAGTTATCTTATTTTCAAATGCTGTCTGGTATGCATACTGACATTACACATCCATCGGAGCTTTGATGAGTCTTTCAAAAGTGAAACGGAGACAGTAAGATTTAAATGATGAAAAAGCTTCTTGATCCATAGACTGCAATAAAGAAGTTGTATTGTGAGGTAAAAAAAAACAACATTAATATTTTGATGGCGATGCTTCAAAAATGCAGCAAGACTGGGGGTATTATCCATTATCAAAAGAACCTTGAAAAGGATTTTCTTATCCTTACAATATTTTAAGTGATTAGGAAACCAATCTTCAAATTTAGTTTCTGTCACCCAAGGTCTATTGTTATGCTTCCAGATTACAGGAAGTTTTGTCTTATCAATTCCTTTTAAAGCACAGGGGTTTTCAGATCGATAAATAAGCATGGCCTTGAATTTGCAGTCTCTTTCACTATTTCCTCCCAGAAGCAACGTCATCCTATCTTTTGCAGCATTGAATCCTGGTATTCAAGATTTTGCTTTCTCAATAAAAGTCTTTGAAGGCATTCATTTCCAAAATAGGGCTGTCTCATCCACATTAAATACTTGAGACGGTATAAAGCCTTCTTCTTCAATCAAATCTAATTGGTGAGGAAAAGTTTCTTCAAATTCACAAAGCAGTTGCAAGTGATCACTCGAGGTAACAGGTGCTGCCAGACAAACAGTGACACTCTTTGCCATGGTAACCAATTTTTCCATTTTGCATTTACAATTTGTAAACATGAGGTTTTGAAAATCGAGGTTACAAAAAATACCTGTATACACCCACATTTACTGCATTCCCCTCCCCTCCATCTCCCACATTCCTTTCACATTCTTGTGAACTTACCTGCCCACTCACATGATCCAATCCTCTACTGCATCATTTATATACACTTCCCTGTAACTTAAGAGTACATCTTTACCATCACTTCCCCCCCCCCCTTTCTCTCTCTCTTGCTACCTTTTTCTCCTTTTCCAAATGGTGTAGCCCTGTATCCCCCTCATTGTCAGAGACAGCAATTTCTGTCCCTCTCATCACCTGGCACAAAGCCACTTCCCTCAATACAATTCCCCACTTCAGTTGAGAAGTCTTTGTCTTGCAAGTTATTTGGTAACCTCATAAAAAAAGCACCCAGTACACACTGTAAACTGGGCTAGATACCTTTCCTAAAAGTTTTGGCATGGTTTCTATGGCTAGATACCTAACAGTGGAGTCTGACATAATCCTCTGCTTTATCCAGCTCCTGTCAAACCATCTGACCTATGCCAGCATTAAATGATGATAATGATGACTGTGCGTGATAAACATCATTTAAGATGTTTCCTATGCTGGCATGTGTGGGTCGGTTTGGCTAGAGCTGGCAAGCGGCACCAGATTCCAGTTATCTGTTTTGACCAACTAGTGCAATCTTCACTCTTGTACACTGCATTTATTTCCTGTTATGCCTAGCTTTTCCCTCAATACACTAGCGCTCTATTGCACATGTAAACTGACATTGCACATCCAACAGAGTATATGTTTATGTACACACACACACACACACACACACACACACACTTGTTCATAGGTCTACACATTCAGATCCTGCATTGGAACTAACAAGAGTCCTATAATACCAGAACAGGTAAAGCTTGTAGAACTCAAGATTCAGGCAAATATTACATGGTAAATTAACAAAGAACTCTTGTTTTTAATTAAATAATAATGATAATAGCAACACTGGTCATAGTAGTAGTAGTAGTAGTAGTAGTAGTAATGGTTTCAAATTTTGACACAAGGCCAGCAACTTCAGGGGCAAAGATAAGTGAATTACACTGATCCCAGTGTTCAACTGGTACTTATTTTATCGACCCTGAAAGGATGAAGGGTAAAGTCAACCTTGGCAGGATCTGAGCTCAGAACAAAATGCCTCTAAGCATTTTTTCTGGTGTGCTTATGATTCTGCTAGCTCGCCACCTTCAATGAGGATGACGATGATGATGATGATGATGATGATGATGATGATGGTGGTGGTGGTGGCGATGGCAGACTGTTGGTTTTGCAATTTTGGTTCTTTGTTCATAAATAGAGAGTAAAAAAAAAATAATCATGTCTGCAGGCTGACATAAATGGAATCTTCGTTTCTCAACAAGACAACAAACCATTCAGTGACGGTACTTAAAACAAGAAATAAAATAGATTTTCTTCCGATAATGACAATTTATAAAAAAAAAAAAAAGACCCTAAAGAG
>NC_068996.1:25051295-25051579 GCF_001194135.2 Octopus bimaculoides | reverse complement strand
GTGTGTGTGAGTATGCACATGTGTGTGTGTGTGTGCCTGTGTGTGTGTGTGTGTGCACGTGTGCATGAGTGTGCACACGTGTGTATGTGAGTGTGCACATGTGTGTGTGAGTGTGCACATGTGTGTGTGAGTGTGCACATGTGTGTGTGAGTGTGCACATGTGTGTGTGAGTGTGCACATGTGTGTGTGGGTGTGCACATGTGTGTGTGGGTGTGTACATGTGTGTGTGGGTGTGTACATGTGTGTGTGGGTGTGTACATGTGTGTGTGGGTGTGTACATGTGT
>NC_068996.1:25049246-25051285 GCF_001194135.2 Octopus bimaculoides | reverse complement strand
GTGTGTGTGGGTGTGTACATGTGTGTGTGGGTGTGTACATGTGTGTGTGGGTGTGTACATGTGTGTGTGGGTGTGTACATGTGTGTGTAGGTGTGTACATGTGGGTGTAGGTGTGTACATGTGGGTGTGGGTGTGTACATGTGGTGCATGCATATGTGTAATCTCACAATACATACATGGATATAGAATATTCATACACAAGAGTGTTTGTTGGATGATAGTAGTGGCAGAACTGTGGGGAGAGAGAGGGAGAAAGAGAAAGAGAACAGATAGAAAGAGGGAGAGAGGAGGGAGAGAGAGATGTGGTGGAAAAGTGTGAAATACAAAGACAAATGGAGGAGGTGGGGGCAAAAGAGAGAAAGAGTGGTAGAAAGAAAGGAAGAAACAAAGAGGAGTGACTGTGTGTCAGTGTGCATGCTTGTGAGGCCACAAGTGAATATGCATGTGTTTGTTCTTTAACCCCAGGCCAGCCCTAATCTAGTGGACCCATGGCTAAAGGCATGCCAACAATGAACATATTGTCTTCTTAAGGAGTCACTATCTGGCATTATGCATACTCTTCTTTATTAAGAGGGTGGAACATGTGAGTTTTTTCAAGTAGTAATGGCAACTTCAAGTCATATCATTTAATGTTTTCATGCTGACTGGGGTTGGGAAGGAACAGCAGGAACCAACAAGCCATAGGGTTGCACTGAGTTCCAATGTTGGCTTTGGCATGGTCTCTACAGCTAGATGCCCTTCCTAACACCAGCCACTGCAAACTGAAGGTTGTGCTACAACTTAGAAAGATTCAATGTTAAGCTAACAATAAACCACTTCAAATTAAGTATGGATTACTACCATGTACAGAATTGGGTTGATAGTCCTCAAATATATCTAATGCTGCCAGTCAAACGGGATAACTTGTAATCTGACATGGCAAATACTGCTCTCCAAACCAGATTTAAAAGTACTCTTGATGTATTTAACATAGCTCTTAAATCAATCACGAATCTACAGGCTCATTAAACCAAAGTTTATTCTAGTTTCCATCATATATGAATGAAAGAATGTGCAAGACTTTCCTCCTAAATAGTTCATTTCAGTGCATCATAGGGTTAATCACCAACTGTTTTGGTAATTTTTTCCAGGTGAGTGTACTAGGGTAATGCGAAATGAAGTGTTTTGCTCAAGAATATAATGCACTATCTGACCTGGGAATTGAAATAACAACCTCAAGATCATACAAATCCAATACTCAATTCACTAGACCAGTGGTTCCCAACCTGGGGTCTGCAGACCCCTGGTGGTTTGCAAAAGTAGTATTGGAGGTCTGTGAACTAAATTCAAAATATGTATATAAAGATAAACATATTAAAAGGGGGTCCGTGAGAAAACTCATTTAAATAAAAGGGTTATAAACCACTGCCCTAGACCCTTGGACACACATTTATTTTGTATCTAGCACTGTTCTTCAAACATCTTCTGGAAAATGGAATTGTATAATCCTCTGTATTATAGGTACAAGGCCTGAAATTTCAAAAGAGGAGACTAGTTGATTACATCAATCCTAGTCCTCAACTGGCACTTATTTCATTGACTCCAACAGAATGAAAAGCAAAGTTGAGCCCAGCAGCATTTGAACTAAGAACATAAAGACAGACAAAAATACCACTAAGCATTTTGTCTGGCATGCTCATGATTCTGCTAGCTCACCCCGAAGATGAAATCATATAATAACTGGATGGGTGTACAATTCCTGGAAATAATGGTGTTTGTTGGAAAGGTTTGTAAAATTGGCTAAATCTAATCAACATGTTATGAATGACTTATTGCAAAGTTGCTGCAATACACTCCGTGCAATTCTGACGAGTTTTGGATTGAGTAAAAGAAACATCCCAGAATGTTGAGGACATGAAGAATCTCCATTTTTAACCACCTCTACCTACGGAACACATCAATCTCATGTAGGGTAGACAAGGAGTGTGTACATGTGCTTGTATGTGTGTGCCTTTTAGAGAGAGAGAGAGAGAGAGAGAGAGAGAGAGAGAGAGAGAGAG
>NC_068996.1:25045195-25049236 GCF_001194135.2 Octopus bimaculoides | reverse complement strand
GAGAGAGAGAGAGAGAGAGAGAGAGAGAGAGATAGAGAGAGAGAGGAGAGGGAGAGAGAGAGAGAGAGAGAGAGCCATTCTTAGAGAGAACAGCTGTGTGTACAGCTGAATGTTCTTGTGTATATACAGTTGGATGTGTGTGTGTGCAGATGGATGTTTATGTGTATGTGTTATTTTAAACTTGCTAAAAGACAAATCTGAACTAGATATATAAAGAAATAAAAGTACCCCTGAAGAATTTCAATATTCTCCGTCAATTTGCAAAGTTGGAATGTGATATTGTCCCATGGGAATCATATTCCAACTGGAAATCAACAAATATAACTGGTCTTTAATATCGCGCGCGCGCACGCACGCACACACACACACACTTATTTCCCCCTCCTCACCATATCCTTTGTTACCTCCTCTCCTCTTCAACACACACACACTAGTTCATTCTACCTTTCACAGCATCATCCAAAAGATTCCAAATCAGGTGCAGCAAATGGTAAAGTAATTAGATTAAAGACCACACCATAAGAGGATTCTAAGTAAAAAAAAAAAAGGAACAAGGAGCAAAGATTGGCACCTAATTTGGATGTGTAGCAGCAACAGAGAAATTGATAAAATAGCATGATGTGTATGTGTGTATTAGAGAGAGAAAATGTGTGTGTGTGTATGCGTATTAGAGAGAGAAAACGTGTGTATTAGAGAGAGAGAGAGAAAATGTGTGTGTGTGTGTGTGTGTGTGTGTGTGTGTGTGTGTGTGTATTACAGAGAGAGAATCTGTGTGTGTGTGTTAGAGAGAGAGAGAATGTGTGTGTGTATTAGAGAGAATATGTGTGTGTGTATATTAGAGAGAGAATGTGTGTGTGTATTAGAGAGAGAATGTGTGTGTGTGTGTGTGTGTGTGTATTAGAGAATGTGTGTGTGTGTGTGTGTGTATTAGAGAGAGAATGTGTGTGCGTGTTAGAGAGAATGCGCGTGTGCATGTTAGATAGAATGCGCGTGTGCGTTAGAGAAAGAAAGTGAGAGTGGGTGAGTGTGAGAGTGGGTGAGTGTGAGAGTGGGTGAGTGTGAGAGTGGGTGAGTGTGAGAGTGGGTGAGTGTGAGAGTGGGTGAGTGCCAGAAACTGACAGAGTGAATGTGAAAGTGTTTGTGAGTGCAAGAGAATATGTGTGAGAGTGATATGAGTGTGTAAGCATGTGGATACACAAATGTGAGTGTGGCCATATGTAAGTGTGACTGTGTGTGTGTGTGTGTGTGTGTGTGTGTGTGCAACTGTGAGTGTGTATCACCTAATAAATGAGGTTATTGATTGTAAAGAATTATCTCTAGCATTCTGAATTTTTAGGATATCACTCTTGTAGAGGCAAAAAAAAATACTCCGGAGTGGTATCCCCTGAATTCTCTTCTCCATTTTCCAGCAGGAGGGGGCGGATTTGAGCTTCCAAATTGCAGTTTACAAAAAAAAAAAAAAAAAAAGTCAATATATAATGGTCTTAGTTATAAATGGATATTGCTTATTAGTAACTAAGTGAAAACTGAACCAAGTAACATTAAGTATATTGGCAACAGACATGAGAGGGGACAATTACAACCATTAACAAGGCTGTGAAGATGGGTTTCAATAATGGAAAAACTGAACTTACCAGCCTTAGTACAACAAAATATCCAAGAGGATATTTTGAATCTCTTATAATAATTTTAATACTTAAGCATACCCTATGCAAAGGAACAAGTACAGCAGTAAGCTCACTTTGCAACCATATGATTTTGTGTTCGGTTCCCTTGCACAGCACTAGTCTACTATATCCCTGGACTGATCAATGCTTTTCTGAGTGAATTTGGTAGATGGAAACTGTGTGGAAGCCCATCATATCTATGTGTTCGTACCTTTGTGCTAGTTTGTGTTTGTACCCTACCCCTACTGCTTGACAACCGGTGTTGGTTTGTTTACATCCCCATAACTTAGTAGTTTGGCAAAAGACCAATAGAATAGTACTGGAGTCAATTTGTTTGATTAAATCCTTCATGCCTCCGCATCACTGCAGTTCAATGAGTGAAAAAAGTCATTGAAGTACTTAGTAATTGTTTTAATGTATTTTGAAAATAATGAATTTAGTAAAATAATGGAGCTGCTTTGAAGCTGATATTTGGAACAGAAATTAACACGAAATCTTAATGGAAGATTTTAATTTACACCACTTTAAAACAAAAAGCTTGTATCACAGAACCAGGAGAAATTTCAGAGGGTTGGTTTCCAAAGGATTAAACTAAGTTTGGATTAGTTGAGCCTGTTGTAATGGAGACCTCCAGTGTTCTCAGCTGCCAGACCATATCTTTGCTGACCACTATCAGGGTGGAGATAGCGATCTGCAGGTGCGAGCCCGGTGAGTCAGGGTGGCTGTTCCAGTATATCTCCCTTGTCATCTTCTGGGCCAATGCCTTTTCCCTTTTATCTGCTGCTAGGACCATGAGACGGTCTGGATTACAAGAAATTGTATGTTCCACCTCATTTGTAGAATACCATTTCTTGAATTGATTAAGAAGACATCAATCTCTAAGCAAGATTAAATTGAACAGCCACATGTCAAATAAGACATTCTAATTATCAACCCAAATTCCTGTTTCAACATAATCTGAATTGAAACCTTCCATACAAGTTCCATATTAATTTATGTTCCAAACAACAGCTTAATAATAACAAAGTTATTTTAATAAATTCTTCAGTATTTCCAAAATTTATTGACACAAAAGAAGTGTACTTCAACAGAAATATAACAAAAGAGTTAAAAAGGAAGAATGCATTGGATAACTCTAAAAGGATGGCATGATCATTGTTAGAATACCTTTAGTCATAGATTATCCTGGGGTTAAAAGACAATTACAGCAACAACAACCCAAAAGTTAGCAAGTTGGGTTGTTTTCAAAGAATTTCGAGAAGAACCAAATTAAACACACAAACACCACACACAATATTCACCAAGTCACATTTATTTTAATCTACAGAACATATTTTCTTTTAGAGATTCTATATTTTAATATGTATTTTTTATTTTGTTCCAATGTTCCAAGTCCATTACAGGCTAGTGTTGCAATTCTGAATCATATAGAATTTCTAGAGTACTTTCCAGCAGTATGCTTCCCCCCAGGGTAGAATACTATCAACACCACCCTAACACACTACTAAGTTGAAGGAAAATAAAAAAAAAAAAAGGCAGAAAATAAAATAAAGAAACTGAAGTAGATTAGATATCCTTGCTAAACAGCCAAGATAAATGTGCTTTTTATCACCTTACTAAAAAAGATTTAAATTATCACCCAACCCTAGTTTCAACACATCATAGGATATACGTGTGAGTGGGGAAAGAGAGAATGAAAGAAAGAGAAAGGATAGCAAAAAGGAGTAAGAAAGAAGAGAAAGAGAGAAAGAATGTGTAGTGAGAAGCATTTAATTTCACCCAACTCCCTCACAGAGGTCATTCCAATTTAGGTCAATGATAGTGTATCATATTTACAAATAACTTCACATTTACAGTAAAATTATTTCCAAATACTTATAGCCATACAGCAGCAGCACCACCACCACCACTAACACCACAATCAAGGGAGCCTGTGTGTGTGTGTTTGTGTAGGCACATGGCTCAGTGGTTAGAGCATCGAGCTTACAATCATGAGGTTGCGGGTTCGAATCCCGGACTGGGCTGCGTGTTGTGTTCTTGAGCAAGACACTTCATTTCACGTTGCTCCGGTTCACTCAGCTGTAGAAATGAGTTGCGATGTCACAGGTGTCAAGCTGTATCAGCATTTGCCTTTCTCCTGGATAACATCAGTGGCATGGAGAGGGGAGGCTGGTATGCATGGGCGACTGCTGGTCTTCCATAAAAACAACTTTGCCCGGACTTGTGCCTCGGAGGGTAACTTTCTAGGTGCAATCCCATGGTCAGTCATGACCGAAGGGGGTCTCAGCATGTGTGTGTTTGTGTAGGCACATGGCTCAGTGGTTAGAGCATCGAGCTTACAATCATGAGGTTGCGGGTTCGAATCCCGGACTGG
>NC_068996.1:25036556-25039056 GCF_001194135.2 Octopus bimaculoides | reverse complement strand
TATGAATGGAAGGAGACGCCCTCCCTCCTATATTCAAACTTGTACTGCAATTATCAGTCTCAATAATCAAGCAGAATGATAAGCAATGCTCCCCACTCCTTGTCTCTCAGGAAAGATAAAGATAGCTTAGATGGATACATCTCGCCAACATGTCTTACCATAAGTATCACTGACATTTCTGGAATGTGAGATCAATCCCACCTCTCATATCTTTAGGAATGATGCATGATGTTCCATGAGAAAATGAATATATATTTTTATCATTTAAGATAAATTTCTCTCAAAAATAGATTTTTTTTTTTAAAGAAAAAAAAAATTTGTTACATCTTCGTATTTTTAGATTCCTTCGTAGACTTTTCTTTTTTGCATCAATTACTGATGTAATGCATGCTTTCTACTGATGTGCTCTAAATATAAGATCACGAAAGAGCTTGTACATGGTAACTTGACTTGCTACAAGTATAAACTACACTTTATTGAATCACACAACACCAATTTAGCATTTAAACTGGCCATATCCAGCCCAGATACGCCTTCTGTTTTAAGTTCAAACTGGCCAAGTCTAACCTCTCACACCTACGCTACAATTCCATCCTAAAGGTAGACAATAACATCAAAATCTCACACATAAAAAGCACCATCCGAACGTGATCAATGCCAGGCCTGCCTGACTGACTCTTGTGCTGGTGGAATGTAAAAAGCACCCACTACACTCTTGGAGTAGTTGGCGTTAGGAAGGGCATCCAGCTGTAGAAACATTGCCAGATCAGATTGGAGCCTGGTGCAGCAGCTGGCTCTCCAGACCTCAGTCAAACCATCCAACCCATGACAGCATGGAAATCGGACATTAAATGATGATGATGACAATGAATAAATAAACTTTATATTTGGCAGAGTAATTTGAACACTAGAGGGGAAAAATAGAAGTATAGACTGGCCAGTGAATACAAGAATATACAAGAATATGGGACAGTCATGGTTCAAATGTACTTTATAACAGGTTCATTTACTAAGAAGTATCAGATGTAGTATGTAAGAGAGAAGACTGTGCAGATACAGGCATGACTGAGGAGAGTCTGGCAAAAAAGTAAAGAGATCAAAGTGGAAGGAATCTATGGAAGTGATGAAGGCTGATCTCAAGAGATTGACCTTCACCAAGGACATGATAAGACTTAGATTAATCATGAGCCCCAGGGCTCATAGGGCCAGTTTCATTAGTTTATAAGTAACTTAGAATGGGACACTGATCAGTCGAAGGGTTAACTTCCCAGCTACTGACAGAACTCATCTATGACTGAGTAAATTGGAGTGACATGAAATGAAGCATTTTACTCAAGAACACAAAGCACTACCTGATCCAGAAATTGAAACTATGATTTTACACTTATGAGTACAGCAACCTAACTTCTAAGGGATGCATCATGATGATTATGATATATCATATGATGCATGTATAATAACAACGAAAAAAAAAAATAGCAAAGGATCAAAGGTCTTTCCCAGTTTACCAGATTCTTGAGATTATATATTCTGTACTATCCACCTGGATGGGACACCAGTCTGTCACAGGGTTACTTCTTTTTGCCAGCTGGGTGAACTGGTCCAGGAACTGAAACCACAAGTGCTACACTAAGTACTCAACATAATATACACTATATGTAATGAGTACCTAAAACTATGGGTAATAAAATCCTAGGAAAAAAAAATAACGTGTTTCATATGCATTGACTTATTTAATATTACAATGCATAGAAAAAAGGATGTTTAGCCTTATTTACTGTAATTGCTGGAAAAAGTATATTAAAAATATTTGTGGATCTTAGCAAAAAACATTTAAATGTGACCTTTCAACTTTACTGGTGTAAGCTATAAAAATGCACCTAGAGTAAAGCCAATGTTTTAGAAATCAGGTCATAAAAAAAAAGGTGCATTTTAAACCTGAATAAATGTAGTACATATTTATCTATTACATATTTATACATACACACACATTTGCATAGACACACTTATATACATATGCATGTGTTTGAAGCATTTGACGACTTGAAGCATTTGACGAACTTGAAGCATTTGACGAAATAGAAGGGGATATAGCATCATACAACGTGGAAGACAATTGGAGATTTCTGCGGGACAACCTGTTGAGAGGGACCGACCAGATCTATGGCTGGTGTAAAGTCCCCTCTCGACCCAGAGTAACATGGTGGTGGAACAAGGAGGTAGACAGGGCTGGAGATGCCACTACAATAGATTGCTTAATAAAGAGAATGAATGGGAGAAAGAGAGCCTGCCGTATGTTGACCCAACAGAGGGACCAGCTATCCGAGTTGATAGTACCAGGCTAGATAAAGCAATTAAGAGTATGAAGACAGGGAAAGCCCCCGGCCCATCAGGAATCACTGCAGAGATGCTCAAAACATCTGGCAGTGTTGGCTACAGCCTAGTCACCCGTATTACGAACCAGGTGATACACGAACGAGTCATACCCAATGATTGGTGT
>NC_068996.1:25031519-25035063 GCF_001194135.2 Octopus bimaculoides | reverse complement strand
TGACAGAGACCTTTGGAAATGTGCTGTGCATGAGAAGACCCGGCAAGCCAAGTGAGATCGTTGCCAGTGCCCCTGGACTGGCTCCTGTGCAGGTGGCACATAAAAGACACCATTTTGAGCATGGCCGTTGCCAGTACTACCTGACTGGCCTTCGTACGGGTGACACGTAAAAGCACCCACTACACTCTGAGTGGTTGGCGTTAGGAAGGGCATCCAGCTGTAGAAACTGCCAAATTAGATTGGAGCCTGGTGTTGCCATCCGGTTTCACCAGTCCTCAGTCAAATTGTCCAACCCATGCTAGCATGGAAAGCGGATGTTAAACGATGATGATGATGATGATGATATATATATATATACACACGCACAAACAGACAGACAGACATCTTATACAGAAACAGTCCATCTTATTTGGTACTTCATTGATTAAAACAAGGATTCCAGTTGATTTGATCAACAAAACAGCCTACTCGTGAAATTAATGTGTGAATGGCTCAGCACTCCACAGACACGCATACCGTTAATTTATTTCACAGGGAGATTCAACAAGATACAGAATGTGACAATGTTGCCCTTTTGAAATACAAGTAACTACTCATTTTTGCCAGCTGAGTGGACTGGAGCAACATGAAATAAAATGTCTTGCTCAAGGACACAATACACTGCTGGGAATCGAACTCATGAACCTCTGATCAGGAGCCGAATACCCTAACCACTAAGCTACATGCCTTCCATCTTAAAATCCACGGATACACCACTGAAGTCTTTGCCGTCATACAGCATACATAACTCTGTTGTTTGACTTTTTGATGGGGTATCAATAGAGAGTATTAAAGTTAATGAAATATTCCACTCAATGTACTATTGCTGTTTATGCAATTATTTATATTCTCATAGGTATTTATTTATACTGTGGTGAAGTAGACTATCTGAGAGTTATGTCTTAGCCATTGACATAACAGAAGTATTATGAACTAGATACAAATGTTCCAAAACTTCTGTCTGGTTATCTGGTAATCTGCTCTCCCTCCCTCTCTCATACACATACATATTCACATATTTACTCTTACACCTAAAGATCCTAGATAGCAACTCTAATACTTATAGGAAACCATAATATAGATGTGATGTTTTGCTCTCACACAAACACTTTTTACATTAATGGAACAGAAAATATTTAGAAAGAGAACCAAAAAATAAATAAATGAAGCTGCTATTAATAAAGGAAGCCATATATTGGAAAACTTTTAAATATTTTCTTTATCTTTATCAGTAAATCCAGTTGAAAATGTTATGACAGCTCTTACTCCTCCAGCTCACTCATTTATGTAGGCATTCCTGTATGCACACACAGATACACAGACACATATACAGCCACATGCACATACAGCCACACAGTGAAAAAAAAAAAAAAAACATGAAAATCATACTTTAAAGTGAATGTTGTTTTTAAAAATATGCTTCACTAACAGTCAGCTTCAAATTCTGTTTAGAGATAGGAAACTAACCAAATATGATACTCCTGCAGTGTAATGCTCCCACTCTCTGATGATAATAATAACTTCAATAATAATTCCATTTCACATTCTTTTTGTTTTTCTATCCCCACCTCCATACACATACACTCACACATTCAATCTTTTCTTTGAATCTCTTTGTTGATATTTAATTTCTCATACTCAGTCATTATTCAATATCTCATACTCAATCACCCAGTCATTGTTCAGTTTCTTACTGAGTCACTCAGACATTATGCAATTTCTCACACTCAATCAGTCATTATTCAATTTCTCAAATTCAGTTGCTATTCAATTTCTCACACTCAATCACTCGGTCATCATTTAGTTTCTCACACTCAGTCACTATTCAAGTTCTTAAACTCAATCACTCAATCATTATGCAATTTCTTACTCAGTCGTTATTAAATATTTTATACTCAAACACACAGTCAATATTCAATTTCTCACTAAGTTATTATTCAATTTCTCACACTGTCATTATTCAGTTTCAAACATTCACTTACTCACTGAGTCACTATTCAATTTCTTATTCAGTCCGTCATTTTTCAATTTCTCATTCTCAGTCACTATTCCATTTCTCACTGTCACTCAGATATCGTTGAATATCTCAATCACTCGGCCATCATTCAATTTCTCACTGCGTCACTCAGATGTTGTTCATTTTCTCCCACCTATTCACTGTCATTATTCAATTTCTTGCTCAATCACTCAGTCATTATTTATTCATAGTGATTTCTTCATTATTACTGAAAAACATTTATAACTAAATTCCTTTCCCTTCACAGGGCAAACAGAGTTATTAGAACAGAAGACAAAATATTTGCATGGCTATGTGGTTAAGAAGTCAGTGTCCCAGCCAAGTAGTTTCAGGCTCAGCTCCACTCCATGGCACTTCGGGCAAGTGTCATCCATTTTAACCTCAGGCTGCTTAAAACCTCATGAGTGAATTTGTAGACAGAAACTATCTATAAATAATCGTAATAGGACACTTAGCTTAATTGTACAGCATGCTTAACTGGTGGTTGAGCGGTATAGGTTTGATCTCTTGTAGCAGCTTGCTATCCAGTTTTTTCTGTCTAACTCATGCCAGCAAAGAAAACAGACGTTAAAGGATGATGAAGCTGAAAGGAGCCCATCATATGCACTTATGTGCATTGTGCTCTACAATAGTCACTACAAGCAGTATTGTTATTGTTGTCCATTCACTTCATGCCTTCACAGATGTATGAAATATAAAAACTCCTTACTTGAAAACAGGTAAGGGTTATGGATAGGTAGTGTGTCCAGTTAGGTGATTTTCATTTAATCATGTTTCTTACATCCAGACAAGCTTTCCGCAATATCAGAGAACATATCCTATACAGTAATCCCTTGACGTTCCAAAACCCTGCCACAATAAGTCAAAATCCGAAGTAAAAACAGTACTGTACTGTATATTTTTTAAAACTATTTTTATATATTTAAGCTTTTATAAACTCTCCCCACACTCTTAGGAGTTTTGTTTCCCATACAGTATGTGTGATTCTTTGTTTACTCATCTAGGTACACTAAGTATTTTCTTTTAATATATTTTAATTAATGTGTTATATAGTGTAGTACTGTGCTGTATTTTTATCTATTAATTTATTAATTTTTAAGCATGAAAATGCTTATTTTACCACCGAAATAATTAGAATCTAAAAAATATGAATACCTATCGGCCACAGAAACCCACAATATACTGAGGAGTCAGCAATACAAATTTACATATTGTGGTGCGATGGAGGAAGAAGACAACAAGAAGCAAAAGGACAGAATGAAGCGTTGGACCGTACCTTGCCGACCGCAGCGGGGTACACGATCGCTCCTAATCAGAACACGTCTTTCTCGTAACGTCGCTGTTTTCTCACTGGCCCCACGTGCTAGCCTTCGACCGCGTGTCGCCGACTTCCGATCTGACCCTTCCGGTCTGGCTTCACCTCTGTTTGCCTCACCCCTCTCCACCTCAACACATAGCTCATCACAGCCCATAACACCACACGCCCCC
>NC_068996.1:25022270-25029049 GCF_001194135.2 Octopus bimaculoides | reverse complement strand
GGGGGCTCGTCCTTCCATCGCCACTCTATCGTCCACCTCCGACCATCAAACGCCGCCTGAAAATCTTTGTCTTCGATGGTGTAAGCGGCGCTGTCCTCGACGGGGCTCTGCTCTCCCTGGCGGTCCCCACTCACGGCGCACGACGCCCCCACGCTTCCGAACGTGACCTCATCTCCTGCAATCCTAACGCCACCAAGACGGTTGATGGTTTCCATCCCCAACACCACATCAATCTCATCCACCAAGCGCCCAACTACAATTGCTTGCAGCGTTAGCTTTGCTCCCTGCACCTCAATCTGCATGTCAGTAATGCCTTCACAGTGTACCTCTCTTCCGTCGACTGCCCTCACACTGCTTTCTACACTCCACGTCTACCACTCCCGGAGTCATCAGGGTCGTTGTACAGCCCGTGTCCACAAGGGCACGCAACATCTTCCCATCCACTAGCACATCAACAACGGGTAGAAAAATTTGCACCATGAATGATCTGAAAGGGAGACCGCTGGCGCAGTAGTCTCCCTTAGACCGTTTCCCTGCAGACATTTGGTGGCTATATGCCCTGTTTCACGACAACGGTAGCAGATGACATCAGTCTTAGGTAACTTACAGTCTCGCACCATGTGCGGGCCCTGACACCGGAAACACTGACCTTTGAACGGACGCGCACGTTCCTTGTTTGACCCCTCTCCGCCACTCCTTGGCCGGCCACCTTTTGCTGTCGCCACTGCTACCAGTGGTGACGACCTACAACAGGAAACTAACATACGAGCTCTCGATATTATATCCGCCATGGGCATGGTACTTACGTCCGGCAGTTTCTGCAATTCGACCGACAGGTGGTCAGGAGACCCAGTCACAAACGCCAACTTTACCGTTTGATCCAGTGATTCTCCCTCGTACCCCGCCAGTCTAGCCAACCTCCTAAGTTCGTTGGCAAACACGTCAACCTGTTCGACGGTCCACCTCGCTCTCCCCAGGTGAGCGTACGCCTCGAACATCCCTTCTGCGAAGGCCTCCATCAAGCGGATTTCTATCTTCTCCGCGCTAACTTGGTCCCTCTCTTCCATCTCTAAAAATAGCGCCAACGCTGGACCATCTAAGTAGAGCGGTAGAAAACTTGCCAAGTCGCATATTCCCTGGAGCTTCGTGACTAGCTTCATCTTCTTTAGCCATGCGACTACATCCGTGTCGCCGCAAAACGGCTTAATTATGTCACTAGCAATCCTGACTACACTCATAATTTTTTTTTTTCTTCTTATGGGCCAAAATAGCTTGTGGTGCGATGGAGGAAGAAGACAACAAGAAGCAAAAGGACAGAATGAAGCGTTGGACCTTACTTTGCCGACCGCAGAGGGGTACACGATCGCTCCTAATCAGAACAAGTCTTTCTTGTAACGTCACTGTTTTCTCACTGGTCCTACGTGCTAGTCTTCGACCGCGTGTCGCCGACTTCCGATCTGACCCTTCCGGTCTGGCTTCACCTCTGTTTGCCTCACCCCTCTCCACCTCAACACATAGCTAGTCACAGCCCATAACACCACACATATATTAACCAGAAATATCTGCAACGTATTGAGGGCGCAATAGGTGAACTGCAATATGGCGAATGATTACTGTATACTGAAGTACAAATTTCACCCCAAGAAGTGACAAATGGATGCATAACATTGACAAGCTCCCAAATAAGGCAAAACATGTCACTCTCATGAGTCATAGCTGATATGATGCTCACCTTAATTCAATATACATTATACTTCTAACACAACATATCTATGAAGAGTTTTTATCTCAGAAAAAAAGTACATCATCATGCCTTTCAACAGTATGTATACATTTACTACAATACATATGGTAATTTAATGCCTCAATAAACTATGCAAACATTAAAAAAAACAAAAAAACAAATTGAACAAAATTTGTTGCGACTCCTTTCTGCACTGGGTTCAATCCCTACCAAAATCTACATTGTCTTCTATCCCTTCAGAGTAGACAAAAATATGGTACCAGTCCATAGTGTCATATGAGACGCCTTGCATTCTGTGTTCTTGTGTCCAGTTTCACACCATTACATGGCTCCATATTTTTTTTCTAACTTGCTGTGTCTGGAGGAATGGTTACAGTGACCAAGACCTTTGCAGGCCCTTTGACACTCTTGAGCTTGATATCATCGACCTTTCTGTTACTATATTTCTGAGGGAACACATTGCTTTTTTTCATTTTTTAATTGATTTTGTATATAATGAAGAGTTTATTAAAATAACTATCATTATTTTGATGGAAGGTTTCAATTCCATTCACTGACAATAGGCACAAATAGCCCAAAACCATTTGTTCTGGTGATTCTGTCATCTGCTAGAAGACAGTAGGGGTTTGATTCCCTGCTTGCAATATACACCAGGTGCAGATTGCATCACTAACCAGCTGGAGGAGGCTCTTCCTGGGGTTAAAAATGGTAGTATCATCAAACAGCCATATTGAAGTGGTGATAAACATTACTTCTCAGTATACTTACTACTTTCACGTTTTACTGAGATTTTCTAACTAGCCACTTTGCTTGTTTCAATCCAGATCATGTTAAAAAAAGAATTTTATTTCATAGAACAAGGGGTAATCCTAGGAGGATTAATACCAAAAGAGTTAATGTTCTGTGGTTGCAGTTAACAGAGTTTACTCTATACAAGCATTCAAACAAGATACCTGATCTAAGATAACTTCTTTCCTTCTACCTGTTGGAATCCCTTAAAAAAAAAAAAATTAAAAGGATCACAAATGCTGTCCTTTTCTCTATGACTAAGGAAGGTTAAAAACTTTTTTTAAATGAAATAAAAACTACAACACTTCCCACTCAATTAATCTACAGTTGTTTGCTTATACAATCAATACCTCAGACCTCACGTCTCACTAAAAAATTCCAGCTTTGGTGGGGAGTTTTCCTTCCTTTAATTCCACTCCTACAAATAAATGTTATTTTGTTGTAGTTGTTATAGTCATTGACCTTTCCAAGTATCAGTGTTCTTTTTTGACACCACTGCATACATCTCTATTTTTCATTATAACAGCCATTATCCCACCACCTGAACTGGATGTCACAAGCTGTACTAGATTCAGTAGCTAAGCCCTGGATTGAGAAGGTGGGCTGAGGTGGGTTCAAAAGTATGCATGTCTCAGAGAGACTTTGCTCTTTCTCATATGGATCTCGTGACAACAGGATTGGCCAGCCAAGGATTTTCACTACCACAATCATTTAATTCCTAAAATGCCCCCCTCCTAGCTTCTCTAATTTGAATTCCTTGGACTACTGCACCTGGGTGTCATTAAAGAGGCAGTGGTCCTCAGTGCCAAAGACTCATTAGAGTCTGCTGTCATGAACATAAAATGAACAGGGGCCATCATTAAGGCCAAACAGATTTGTTGAATGCCCTACATTTTGTTGATGTGTCTAACATGTGTGTGTGTGTGTTTCCAAGAATATGTTTTCTTATTTGTTTTTTTAAATTTGGTTTGTTCTCAATTGCCAGGCACACCCTACATAAGTACATACACATATATAGTCATAAGAATACTGCTTTGTGCTTATGTAAGTATACATATACACAGGAAAGTATATACACATACAAGCATGTCTGTATATAACATTCATTACATATAACTACAATGCCCCAATTGTTATGTATCAATTGTTGAAATGCTAAAGAACAAGACACCATTACTGAGGTTAACCCAGTTAAAGAATTTCTAGTTTAGATCTAGTGAACAAGGAAGGAATGAGGACTAGTGTCAGCAAAGTGAGTAAAAATAGGGCAACAGGGCTCGGTTTGTTAAATTCCTTACTGAGCTATTGTTTGGCTGCTAACCCTTACCCATTTTTCAAGTAAGAAATTTAAAAGAAAAACAATTCAACTGCCTTCAGAAGTACAGGGTTAGTGAACAATTTGCAGATGGAGAATGTTAAACTACACCATTTGTAGTTCAACACTTTCATGAGAAAGTGCAGAACACACACACACACACATCCATATACACCTACATCTATTTGTGGGTGTGTGAGACTTCATTGCTGTTTCTGTCAACCAATTTCATTCAAAAAGCACAAATCAACCTGAAGCTACGGTAGAAGACAGTGGCTCAAAATGTCATGGAGTGAGATAGAAAGCAAGTCCATGTGGTAACAAAGCAAATCTGAATCCACATGGCCATGTTTGTACCTGTTGTACCCAAAGAATACAACAGCTCAAATCAAGCTGCATCTTAGACCAAGGAGAGATAGGGTTGTCTTGAAAAATCAATTTTAGGATGGGATACAAGGCTGTGGAGTCAAAATAAAAAAACTGACTCTTATTCCTCTACTATTAACACCTCCAACAGACTCCTCTATATGTAGAATTAAGTAATTGTGGTTTAAATATCTCATAAATCATATGCATGCACTTGTACTTTGAGTAGGCCTGTATGTTATAACTGGTTTATATTAAAGAATAAAGATATTGTGAATTGGAGTCAGTATAATTTTGCCGACTCCAACTCCAGCTATCCCTTAATTGTTTCCAACTCCGACTCCACAGCACTGGTAGAATAGCAATGAAAGAGATCCACTTTGAATCACAAACTTGGCTTACCAGAAAAAAAAATACCTACCTTTATTCTGTAGAGTGCTTAATCAAAACAATAATAATGATTTCAAATTTTGGCACAAGGTCAGCAATTTTAAAGAGAAAGGATAAGTCAATTACATCAACCCCAGATTAGGTTGGTACTTTATTTTACCAACGCCAAAAAGTTGAAAAGCAAAATTGACTAATGGGATTTGAACTCAGAATATAAAAAAAAAAATAAATACCAGAGCACTAACTAATTTTCCACCACTAATTAATCTGCCAATCAACTGTGATAGTAATAGTAGTTTCAAATTTTGATCAAGGCCAGCAATTTTAGGAGGAGGGTTAAGTCAAGTGCATGTACATCAACTCCAAAGAGCTGTAAGAAATGCCACTAAGCATCCAGTGTACTAATGATTCTGCCAGTTCACCACCTTAATAATAAAAAGCACCATCAAGGTCACCAAGTAACTTGCAAGACAAAGATCCCTCAACTGAGAAGGGCAGAGGTACTCCAGGAGGTGGCTTTTTGCTAGGTGATGACAGAAACAGGTGTCTTATTGTAGAGAATATACATGGTTACCCCAGTAAAGAGAGAGAGAGATGAAAGTAAGAGAGAGCAAGAGAGAAGATGGTGGTGTGCCAGAGCATACATTCAAGGTACAAGGAAGTGAATATAAATGGAATAGTAAAGGATTGCCCAGAGTGCATGCATAACCAGGAAAATAACTTCCTGGATAGGCACAAAGTCAAATTCAGAATTGGGATATTGGAAGGATGAAAGGCAAACTTGACCATAGCAGGATCATAATAATAATCCTTTCTAAAATAGACAGCCAAAAATTTTGAAGGAGGGAGTTAGTTAATTGAAAGGACTCCAGTAACAGACTGGTGCAGGCACGTCTGTGTTCTGGAAACTCTGGTTACAAAACTTGTGAACTACTATTGATTTTAGGGATAAACTCAAATTTTAACAACTTAAACGTTTAATCTGGCCATATTCAGCCCAAATATTCTACTTGTTTTATGCTAAAACCGACTTGATCCAACCTATCACATCTACCCCACAATGTCATTCTCAAAATATACATAGACACCATTGAAATCTTGAAGCTACAAGATGATGTATGATTAAATCAAAACAATGTGAATAAATAAGCAGAGTATTCTGAATGCTAAAGGGTTAAAAACTAAAATGACAATTCACATATTTTTTACTTTGCGGCACTGCCTTGAAAAGAGATCTTGTGAAACGGATTTGAACCACTGATCATAGGATCACAGATATATATAATTTCATACTACAGTCCTCTACTCTACCAACTGAGCTATCATGTGTTTAAACTTACAGGCACAGACATGACACTGTGGTAAGAAGCTTGCTTCTCAACCACATGATTCCAGGTTCAGTCCCACAGCATGGCACCTTGGGCAAATGTCTTCTATTTTAGCCTCTGGCTGATCAAAGCCTTGTGAGTGGATTTGGTAGATGGAAACTGAAAGGAACCCATCGTATGTGTGTGTGTGAGAGAGAGAGAGTGTAAGAGTGTGTGTGTGTGTGTGTGTGGGTGTCTGTCTGTCTGTGTGTCTGTGTCTATGTTGGTTCCCCACCACCATCATTTAGCAACTGGTGCTGGTGTGTTTACATCCCTTTGACTTAGCAGTTTGGCAAAAAAAAAAAAAGACTGACAGAATAAGTACTAAGCTTTAGAAAAAAAAGTATTGGGGTTGAAAATTCTTCCATGCAGTACACCAGCATGGCTGCAGTCTAATGACTGAAACAAGTGAAAGGTAAGATATATTTGGTGCGATACTTTGATATGTTCAGCTTACATTTACCTTTCATCCCTTGAGGGCTGATAAAATAAAGTACCGATCTGGGGTTGCTGAAACCAACCAACTAACCCACCCACTTCCCTCAAAATTGCTGGCCTTGAGCCTAAATTAAAAATTATCATCACTATAATCATGATCATTGCTGCTACAGCTACTGGTCACTACCATAACCATAACTACTTTCAATAGCCCCCTTCAGCAAAACAGTGATAACCATTCTGGTTATTAATAGTACTGCCGCTGCCACCCTTAAAAACAACAACCACCACCACCACCACCACCACCACCACCACAAACATCATTAAAAATGACGACGACCACCACCACCACACCACCATTACTAAAAAC
>NC_068996.1:25011229-25022051 GCF_001194135.2 Octopus bimaculoides | reverse complement strand
TAGAACTGCCTTAGCATCGTTGTAACAAGCAGGAAACTTGTGTTCTGGTGCCAACCGATATTCAACATTCACTACACAACATTCAGCTTTGCTGTAAGAAGAAAAAAAAAAAAGAAATAAATATATACATAAATAAACATACATCATACACAGACATACACACATGTGTGTGTATAATGTAAAAATAAAATTAATTTCACACTAATTTTAGATTTGACTTTTTATTTTACTGCTGCATCAAAGAAGCTCCTACATGGTCACACCACATACTAGAAATAGTAACCAAATATCCCTCAAAATGTACCTAACAGTATTACAAGACAAAAAAAAAAAAAAGATACATTGGGTGATGTAGTCTGAAGTACACTAATCCTGAAAATAGGATGGAATGGTTGTAATTGAAACTAGAATGCTTCTGATCAGTGCCAAATTTGAGCTACACAACAAATGTCTGATGCTTGTATAATGAACAGGACGAGGTTCTTTTTTTTTTGTTTTGTCTTGTTTTCTAATCTTTGATATTTGTACAACATTGTAGCAATTGCATTTAAAGCTGTGTTGTTAGCTTAATATGAATCTTTCTACTCTGAATTCTGATTAAAACTTATTTTCTGTGAACCAGCTAAACTAATGCAATAATTATATATGTGCCTTGCTTACTAATTATAACACAACGAGGAAATGGAAATAGCAATTAGTTTTTACTGTTCAACTTGTAGCTCAGAGATCTGGAACTCTGATACATACATATATATCTTTTACTTTTTCCTGTTGTTGGAATCAGATCATACTGCAGCTCAACTTTGAAGGGTTTTAGTCAAACAAATTGACACCGGAACTTATATTGTTTTGTAAGCCTGGAACTTATTCTATCAATATCTATGCTGAACTGCTAAGTTACAGGAACATAAACAAACTAGCACCTGTTGTCAAGCAGTAGTGGGAGAAAACACAGATAGAGACACTCACACATAAACAGGCTTCTTTCAGTTTCCATCACCTAAACCTGCTCACAAGGATTTGGTCAGCTCAAGAATATAATAAAAACTCTTGTCAACTGAACTCAGGACCATGTAGTTGGGGAGCAAACTTCTTACCACACAGCCACCCCCACATCTATATAATGGATAAGGGAGTTTAGCCATAACCTTATTACAAGGTCGGTCTAGAAAGCCAAAAATGGGCCCTCCAGAATACCTGAATGGTTCTGGCCCACCTCACCCATAAAAAGGGGAAGAAAAAAAACTGAATTTTGCGAGGGTCAACCCCAGGGTTCCAAAACACGTCTTGTTCCTCCTTGCAAAATTTCTCTAAGGTCCTGTGTGTTTGTATGCATATATATATATATATATATATATATATCATCATCATGCAAGCTTCGTTTTTAACCTTTATTGCTTTAGCATTCAAACTAGCCATATCCGGCCCAAATATTCTTTTTTTTTTTTCTTTAATCAAACTGGCCAAGTCCAGCCTCTTACATCTACCCTGCACTGTCACTCCAAAAATAAACAATCATATCATTGAAACCTCAAAACTGAGATAATTCACAATTAATTCAAAGCAATGTGAATAAACAAGCATGACACTTGACAGAATAACCTGGATGCTGAAAGTCCTGTACCACAAGTGACTGCAGTTGTTGTTGAGCCCCTAACTGCGCATAACCACAATCCAAATTGTGTTTGTTGCTTCTTCATCTGGTTGGCGTTAGGAAGGGCATCCAGCTGTAGAAACTCTGCCAAATTTAGATTGGAGCCTGGTGTTGCCATCTGGTTTCACCAGTCCTCAGTCAAATCGTCCAACCCATGCTAGCATGGAAAGCGGACGTTAAACGATGATGATGATGTAACATCTGCCTTCCATGCTAAGATGGGTTGGATGGTTTGACAAGAGCTGGCTAGGCATGAGCCTGCACCAGACTTATGTGCTTGTATCGTTGTATATATATATATATATATATATATATATTAGTCAGAGGCACATGACCATTGACAGGACCTTTAAGACTAGTGAGGAAGAAGTTGAGGAAGTTTTTGAACTTCAAACTGGAGACCTGCCCAGGATGTTTGCATTTAAATGCATCCAAGGTACCATGTGATGCTGTTAAACAGGGCAATGGATTTAGTCTAATGTTTGCAACAAAGTGGATTCCACAATAAGCACTCAACATATTAGATAGGGACGTTAAGTTGAATGGCATATTAGGTCCATTATCCATGTAAGTCATGGTAGGATTTGAACTCAGAACAGGGAACTACAACAAATATTGCAGGGCATCCAGTCCAATATTCTTACATTGCTGCCAATCCATCACCTTGGATTGATACATTTTTCTTATTTTCTTTTTATAAATCAACCCCTAAAATAATGATGAGAAGCAAATTTGACCTCAGTGGGAATTGAACCGAGCATAAAGAGTCAAACCAAGTACAACTAACCAACTAATGCTTTAATATATAAAAAAGAGAAAGGAAAAAGAGAAACAAGTGGAAAGATGTATTGACTGAATTCAATGTTTTCTATCTTCTAAATTGGATTCACTCTCTCATTATCATGTGGCTTCCTTGTCTCTTTTCTATAAGTATTTTCATGGACATTGTTCAGCTGAGCTCCCTTCTCTGGTTCTTCTTTTAAGAACTTATCAGCGATCTACTAGACTTGCATCTAGTTCTCATCAATATACTGTGCTACCTACTAAGTGTCGTAAAGCACTTTACAGTACCAGTTCCTTCCCTCGCACCTCTGAACTTTGGAATTCCCTTCCACAGTCTTGTTTTCTTCTTCAATATGACCTCCAGTCTTTTAAATCTAATGTACATAGTCACCTACTGACTTCTGTCTAGCGTCCATTTTATTCTAATAGCTCTTAGGTTTTCAGTGGCATAAGGACCTTGTAATGAGTGAATGCTTTAAAAAGAAAAAAAAAATGTTGCTGACAAAGGGTTTAATCCAGTGGTCCTCAACCAGGGTCCACATAGACAAAATAGTAATTTCGAAAGAATTATTTTTTAAAAATTAGATTTAAACATCAAATGGCTATGGGGATCCACCAGAATAAAATAGTAACGGTTTAAAGGTGAAAAAAACAAAACAAAATGGTGAAGAACCACTTGTTTAATCCATTGATTATTATGCCTCAAAGTTAATACAAAGAAATAATCAACAATAATGCAAAGAGATATGGTGACTCCCACCATGCCCACCACCCTATATTGATACTTGTACCAATTGCAACTAATTATGACAGCCACAGATTTAGATTATTTAAGCCCTTTTCCAGCCTTTATTTTGTAGACCGATAAAAAAAAAATTAAAAGCAATCCAGATGGACTTTACGCAGCTTTCTATAAGAGATCTTCAGACCATACAGAGATGTAATATTCAGGTAAGATCTAGTAACACATCTGAGTGGATACCGACACTACTCCGACAGATGAGCACAGACAGACATGGTCAGAAAAAGGAGTACAGCCAGACAAAAGAGTACAAACAGACAAAGGAGTACAGACAGACATGGTCAGACAGAGGCATACAGACACATATGTTCAGTTAGACACAGCCATACAGACACTTACTCATCTGTCTGACAAGAAAAGCACGGTCTTACAGACTAGCATGGACAGATGTGGTCAGTCAGATGGACACGAAAACCAGTCAAACATTTAGATACAAACAGATGTGGTCAACCAGATGAACAGACAGTGACAGATACAATTGCACATGGACAGATATGGACATAGGTGAACAACACTGATGAGCTTCCACACGTGGTCAGACACAGACTCAGAGACATAGAAACAGGCAGGCACACAGGCACATGGACACGCAGGCATGTGATCATACAGACAGACATGACCAGAGAGACAGATATACATACACATAGAGATCGTTGCCAGTGCCCCTGGACTGGCTCTTGTGCAGGTGGCATGTAAAATACACCATTCTGAGTGTGGCCGTTGCCAGTACCGCCTGACTGGCCTTCGTGTGGGTGACACATAAAAGCACCCACTACAAACTGAGTGGTTGGCGTTAGGAAGGGCATCCAGCTGTAGAAACTCTGCCAAATCAGATTGGAGCCTGGTGTAGCCATCCGGTTTCACCAGTCCTCAGTCAAATCGTCCAACCCATGCTAGCATGGAAAGCGGACGTTAAACGATGATGATGATGATGATGATAGATATACATATATATATATAGACAGACAAAGACAAAAAGACAGATGACTGTGACAGTTAATAACTCTATAGCTAAAAGTGCATTTAAACTGAAATGTATTATTCCTCTACATTATCATCATTATCATCATCATCAAGAACAATAATAGAAGGTGCATTCAATCAGAAAGTGATGCAAGTAAAAAAATCAATAGAATGAGAAAGAATAGCAACACTCACACAGCTAATATTTTACATGTATCTTCAACATTGTTTCTTGACCCCATTATATATCCGCCTCCATGAAAGTAAACCATTATTGGTGTGACTACAGGTGAGTTTTGTGGGATATAAATTGTTATGGGAATTCCAACTGAAAATAGAAAGAGATATACATAATATATATTCATAAGTATGCACACACATATATATGAAACAAGCATGTGAAAATAGCAAACACAAATGTGTGTGTATTATATATATAGAAATATATATATATATATATATATATATAAATACACACACACATAGACACAAATTCAGATAGAGGGTGAAGAGTGATGCAGTGGTAACTGCTTATTACAATTGCAGATAACGCTATCAAATGGTTATTAACAATATCAGTGGGTGCCAAGTAACAATATCATTGTCATATCCTCTGCTTAATGTTCTCAACTGCTCTGTATTATTGTAAATGTTCCATCATAAAATTATCACAATAATCAGCTTCTGCAATGTATTCACACACACACACACAATATATATACATAGCATATGTACATATGTGTATGAATCTTAACAATTTTATATTAATCTGATGGGTTACTCTATACTTTTGTAGAGGACAAATTTATTATTCTTCTATAAGAATGTTGTTGACAGTGATTTCAGTTTCGGCTAGCTAAGCCATTTGACAATGGGTTAGCTGACTGAAACTTCGAAGTCAAAATACAGCCAACATTCTTGTATAATTATATATTTATGTATATATATATATATATATATATATATATATATATATATATATATATATATATATACATACACACATACATACATATATACATACACACACACACACACACAGAGGGTGAGGAGTGATGCAGTGGTAACTGCTTATTACAATTGCAGATAACGCAGGAGTGGCTGCGTGGTAAGTAGCTTGCTTACCAGCCACATGGTTCCGGGTTCAGTCCCACTGCGTGGCACTTTGGGCAAGTGTCTACTATAGCCTCGGGCCGACTAAAATCTTTGAGTGGAATTGGTACACGGAAACTGAAAGAAGCCTGTCGTATATATGTGTGTGTGTGTGTGTGTCCCAACATCGCTTGACAACCAATGGTGGTGTGTTTACGTCCCTGTAACTTAGCGGTTCAGCAAAAGAGACTGATAGAATAAGTACTAGGCCAATTTGCTCGACTAAAGGCGGTGCTCCAGCATGGACACAGTCAAATGACTGAAACAAGTAAAAGAGTAAAGAGTATATATGTGTGTGTGTGTGTGTGTGTGTGTGTGTGTGTGTGTGTGTGTGTGTGTGTGTACACATACATTACACAATGTGGATACATGCAATGTATGTTATTTACATGTATGTAAATGTGTGTGTGTGTGTGTGTGTGTAGGTTGGAGAACACAAACATCTAGATAAGTATACATGATATATTAGATATTTGAGAAAATTTGTGCATGTGTGTACACATGTGAGTGTTCATCTCTCACTCTTGTTTGTATGTAGCTTAGCTTTTTCCTACAACTTCTCCATGAAGTATAAAGGTTCAACTTCACTTCAAAATCTTCAAATAGTCAAAGACAAAGTTTGTGCTACCTGCTGGGAGACATGTTTTATACTTGAATTAACTGGTAATGATGTCTGGCAGAAATGCAATATAACTAAAAGCTTCTTTATCTCAAACAACCAAAAGTCTTGGGGTCATTTGCATCATGCTGTTAAAACACTGAACCATCAATTGCAATTCAGCTTTGACTGAAGTACTTTGATAACCTTGCTGAAAACCTGCCGTAAACTTGAAAGTATTAACCTCAGAAGGTGTGCTCCAGTATGTAAACGGAACACACACAGATGAAATTTATAATGCAGCCCTCACTGATAAGCTTAAGAATATAAATAGCCAAGAACTACAAAAATACATCTTCCCTCAACCTAAGTATACTGAAGTCAATAATTTAGTAATAGAAATTTTGAAATAGAAATATCATATTATAGCAACTCATTAATAGTATAGGCCAGTGGTTCTCAACTAGGGTCCATATAAGACTTTGTTGTTAAAATTTATCTGCAATAAATCAGTTATATTTCTACAACACACAAAATATTTTAATTTTTATTATACAATTCCTAATATTTAATTATAAAAATATAATAGGATTTTTTAGACATCAAATTGCTATGAAGTGAAATAGGAATCAAAGGTGTCCAAAGGGTAAAAATGGTTGAGAGTCACTGGTATAGGTCAATGAAAATGAACCCCAATTCACTGTAGATGAGATGAAAGTCTGTTCTGTTATTTTTGAACAGGCTTCAGCAGCATGAAGTTGGAATTAGATTCTTTAATGTTCATTGTGGAACTAGAAAAATATTCATCAATTTATTGCTGACCAAAGTGTCAACATAAACACACAGCTATTGCAGTTGCTTTTTCAGGTATTGCTATCATGCTATATCACACTCTTTACTTAGGACTATACAGTACTCTCTGCATTCAAGATACCTCTTGGCATTTTTGTAAACAGATGCATTATTTGTTCCCTTGTACAAGAATTCAAAAATCTGTCAAGATCTTAAGATGAATGATGACAGAATTCTAAAGCAAGTCTTTTATGGACATCTAAAAGTTCACAACATAAGGTTGGTAGATCGTTACAATGGTATAAAGACAAATTTAAGGATAAATTAAAATGCATCAATACAATATAAAAGACAATAAGTTGGAGGATACTGCAAAAAGACCAAAATGACTGGAGAAGATGGTGCCTTATAGGACTAGTAAACTTTGAAGCGTAAGAATGCTTCACCACAACCAACTGCATGAAAATGGAAAGCGAAATTATCAAAATATGAATAATCTTGCAAATTTACATTGTCACAATTGTGACTTTGCTGCCAGGTTAGATACTGGCTCAATTAGCCATCTTTGTTACTCATGCTGCTCAAAGTAATAAGTTTGATATATACAACTTGTAATCGATTGTGTAAAACACCTTCAGGATTGAAAATAAATATGCACAGTGTGTGCGCACATTTGTGTCTCCTTGTCTTGACATTGCATGGTAGGTGTAAATGAGTATCACTGTTGTACAAGCAGTGTCATTCGTTTCCAATATTCTGCAAAAACATGTCTGACCAAGAAATATTCCACTGCTTGAAAACAGGCAAAGGTTAGCAACAGGAAGGGCATCAGGCTACTGAAAATCTGCTCCAATAAACTCCATCCAACTCATACAAGTATAGAAGAGTAGACACCGAATTGCTGATACTTTCAGCTTTTCTTTAAAATACCTTTGTGTAATAATTCTTAGAACATATTTATTTTGCAGATGGATTTTAACAGCAGACAACAAGCTATCTGAAAAATTATGAAAAGCCTGGACTGAGCTGAATGTTTACAATATTCAAATTGTTTGAAATCACAAAGCATCAGCTGATAGGCTACATGTGTTTGTTTGCTCTCAGTTTCTCTCAAATTTGTTTTAAAGCAAGAATACATATTGTTTTCATATACTCTAAGTAATGTTTACATTAACTTTTTTTTAATCATAAAGCAAAGTCTCTGTAGAAATATTTTGAAACTGTTCACTCACAACCATCATTCATACCAGCTTAAATCATGGAAAAACACTAAGTTGTGCAATCATATATTTACCTTTATATATATATATATATATATATATATATATAATCATTATAATAAATGTAAAATTGTGTCTGTCTGTCTGTCCAGGACCCCTGTATCTCAGTTTACATTTGCTCTACATTGGCATATTATATTTTTTGGGAATCATGATGATCTGGAGATGGAAAACCTTTTTCTAGATTTTAATTCCCATATATATTTACTTAAGCCTTAATTGGAGTATAATAGGTAGATCTCACTCCTATAATATTGGGAATAAAATGGGTTTATTATGCATAACAGAATTTATGAAACTACTACAGTCTAGAGATTTCTGCAGAGTTCCCAAACCCAGAGCAAGACATTCAGATCTACAACAATGTGAAGGCCCTGTGGAAGCTTTAACCTTTCGTCTCCTTGCATGGAGAATAATAAGAGCAACAAAAGGTTCCCCAGACCATTCGTTCAAGAAACACAAACCGGACATGATGGTTATCCATTCTACAGGCAGTGCAAACCTGAACATGGCGGTTATACTGCAACACTGAAGACACACCAGCAAGAGGTTGAAGTTGACAACAGATGGATTGTGCCATACAACAAACTCCTATAGAAAATATTTGAGGCACACATCAAATCAAGTAATTCTGTTAAGAGCATAAAATACATCTGCAAATGCATCAACAAGGGGTCCGATATGGCAGTTTTTGGAGTCAATGCACATGAACAGCAAATGGATGAAATAAGACATTATCAACTGGGAAGATACATATCAAACAAGGCGATTTGGCGTATATTTGGCTTCCCACTTCACAGACAGTATCCAATCATTTGCACCCTGGGAATTACTGGGTACACAACCTAATAAATACATATATACACGCAAAAACACACATATATATATGTATATATACATACACACACACACACGCGCACACATGTAAATTCTGGATGTAAAGAGCAGTAAATGCTGCCAAGAATTTTAATCGACAAAGCTACACATCTACAATATTATATCATATATATATATATATATATATATATATTAGTACCTGTGTCTTTATGTTTATTCTCCACACCATTTGACAACCAGTGTTGGTTTGTCTACATCTTTATAAATTAGTAATTCAGCGTAAGAGACAAACAGAATAAGTGCTAAGCTTAAAAATAAGTTCTGAGGTAGATTCATTTGACTAAAAACCCTTCAAAGCAATATCTCACCATGGTTGCAATCCAATGATTGCAACAAGTAAAATATGAAAGATAGCACTTATAAAAATAAAACAAAAGGGGGGGGGACATCCCAAACATAGCCTAGTCACAAATTGAATGTGCTTAAACAGGCTAGGTCTGATGCTGGGTTAAATAATAACCCAATTGTAGATATTTCACATGATAAATATGTTCATCATTACCATCAGAATGTTTAATTCAATTTTAAACATTGAAACATTCAAATAGAGCAATAAAGAAGATGGTGAAGGGTCACAGCAAACAAGCCTAAATGTTGTTTGGTGTTTATTTCATCGTAGAAGAAAACTTGGGCCAAGATAAAAAGGTCAGGCCATTATCGAAATATGTCGGTACAAAGTTACTATGAAATAGCGTCAACATATTAGATTAGATTATTTTTCAAGTCTGTTTAGGAATGTAAAATAATCTCACCAGAGGGATCAACAGTAACATTTTTTAAATTAAAGCAATAGAGAGGCACGCACGCGCGCGCACACACACACCCACACCCACCGTATATCTACTGCTTAAAATACTGCCTACATAAACGAGCATATGCTTTCATAGTCAGCCTTACACACAAACATGCTATCTTTCACCACTGTTTCTACAAATGTACAAGTATCAGCATTTATACAGAATCTGTGTCGGATTAACCTAGTACCATACACCACAGAATTCACATTTATAGGGGTACCCCACCACCACCACCACCCTAAATGCTTCATTGCTACAATACTCTACACCCTTCGATTTCTATGAATGACTGGATCAATAAATAGTGATCCAATACCTGGAATAATTCCAAGAGCCAATATAGTTTACATTAGATGCCTGCAAGGTATCAGTTTTGTTTCAGTACCTCAGCTATTCTGAGGCAGGGCTGTGTGGTTAAGAAGCTCACTTTGCAACCACGAGGTTTTGGGTTCAATTCTACTGCATGGCACCTTGTGCAAGTGTCTTCTACTATAGCTATGGACCAACCTATGCCTTCCAAGTGGTGTGTGTGTGTGTGTGTGCCACTTGACAACCATTGTCATTTTGTTTACATCCCCATTACTT
Source organism: Octopus bimaculoides (assembly GCF_001194135.2). Classification (NCBI taxonomy): domain Eukaryota; kingdom Metazoa; phylum Mollusca; class Cephalopoda; order Octopoda; family Octopodidae; genus Octopus; species Octopus bimaculoides. The sequence goes on along the minus strand of NC_068996.1, from coordinate 25,011,748 downwards.
AGCAGTTCAGCAAAAGATACCAATAGAATAAATACCACACCCAAAAATAAGTACTGGCATCAATCTGTTTGACTAAACAATTCAAGGTTTAAAGAGATAAAAATTACTATACTGCCTTCATCTTTTACTAATGGCTGCGTATCCCAGGTGGATCTAACATGTACAATATTTTCAAGATCCAATATACTTTAAATTAAATTGCAATAAAATCAATGGATAATTGGAAGAGTCACTATTTTTGTCAGATGCTAATAAATAGTTATACAATCCTAAACTCAGGAATGCCCTAAACTCAGAAATGCCCTAAACTCAGGAATGCCCTAAACTCAGGAATGCCCTAAACTCAGGAATGCCCTAAACTCAGAAATGCCCTAAACTCAGAAATGCCCTAAACTCAGAAATGCCCTAAACTCAGAAATGCCCTAAACTCAGAAATGCCCTATACTCAGAAATGCCCTATACTCAGAAATGCCCTATACTCAGAAATGCCCTATACTCAGAAATGCCCTATACTCAGAA
>NC_068996.1:25007418-25010887 GCF_001194135.2 Octopus bimaculoides | reverse complement strand
ATGCCCTATACTCAGAATGCCCTATACTCAGAATGCCCTATACTCAGAATGCCCTATACTCAGAATGCCCTATACTCAGAATGCCCTATACTCAGAATGCCCTATACTCAGAATGCCCTATACTCAGAACGCCTTATACTCAGAACGCCTTATACTCAGAACGCCTTAAACGCAGAACGCCTTAAACTCAGAACGCCTTAAACTCAGAACGCCTTAAACTCAGAACGCCTTAAACTCAGAACGCCTTAAACTCAGAATGCCTTAAACTCAGAATGCCTTAAACTCAGAATACAATAATTGCACTTAATTTTTTTTCTTTGGTTGAATGAATCAAATTTTTACTGATATATTTATTTTAAAATTCCAGCTTGATTTCAAGGGAATAGTTATCATTAGTTTGTATAATATATAAGAAATATTTAGTGTGCTTGGGTATATGGGTATTTTGAAACTACTTCAAGGTGTGACAACCATACCCTAAATAGTTACGGATTTCCATTTGGCAAGGTGTAACACCTGTTTAGCTACCCTGCCAGGGATATGGTGAAGTCACAGAAATGCAGTATAGTGGCTTCTGAAGAGGTAGCAGAAGAGCTGAACTGAGCCAATGGTGCTTCTTACATTGATGATGAGTGGAGAAATCCATGAAGATCAACAGTCAGGATCACCAAGCTCTATCAAGAGAATAACTGCAATGCATCCATAGGGGAGGCATCTATGGTTGTATAATCAGCTGATGAAAGATTCATTATGACTCAAGCTTTCAATTCAAACTCATAATTGCAGAACTGGATGGCAGCAGTGAGTCATGGGAATCCATGAAAGTAGTGAAAAAAAGTTTACAGCTTCTGCTTAAATATTTGTTGTTGGCACTGTCGCTTACGACGTCAAGAGTTCCAGTTGATCCGATCAACGGAACACCCTGCTCGTGAAATTAACGTGCAAGTGGCTGAGCACTCCACAGACACGTGTACCCTTAACGTAGTTCTCGGGGAGATTCAGCATGATAGTGTGACAAGGCTAACCCTTTGAATTACAGGCACAAGAAAAACAGGAAGTAAGAGTGAGAGAAAGTTGTGGTGAAAGAGTACAGCAGGGTTCGCCACCATCCCCTGCCGGAGCCTCGTGGAGCTTTTTAGGTGTTTTCGCTCAATAAACACTCACAATGCCCGGTCTGGGAATCGAAACAGCGATCCTATGACCTCGAGTCCGCTGCCCTAACCACTGGGCCATTGTGCCTCCACTCTTAAATAGTATGCTACTAACAAAAGGCATACCACGAATAGCAAGTTTAAATTGATATTGTCACACTTTCAATAACAGACCAAAAAAGTAAATTTATCTTATATTAACATTTGTATAAAAGGGGTGAATATTTAATTTGTGCATCTTAACTGTTTAAATAGCAATGCTATTGTATAGTAATGGGAACTTGTAAAGTTTATAGCATTTGAGCTTCATGTTAGTGGAAAAACCTACCCATCAAAATTCATCCCAAACTAAACACTTGAGTGTTAACCTAAATGTATCAAATACATCAATTTATCAGGTAAAATAATATTGGAAATCGTGTAGCCACTACTTCCCCAGTAGCTGATCTACATAAACTAGGTAATGAGATATACAGCTAAATTCATTAAATCAATTACTGGCACTCCATCAATTTTAACGATGAGGGTTCCAGTTGATCTGATAAACGGAACAGCCAGCTCGTGAAATTAACATGGAAATGGCTAAGCACTCCATAAACACACGTACCCTTAACAGTTCTTCAGGGAGATTCAATGTGACACAGAGTGTGACAAGGCTGGCCCATTGGAATACAGGTACTACTCATTTTTGCCAGTTGAGTGGACTGGAGCAACATGAAATAAAGTGACTTGCTAAAGGATATAATGTGTCACCAGGAATTGAACTCACAACCTTACAATTATAAGCTGAGTACCCTAACCATTAAGCCACGTGACTTCACATAAAATCAATTATACTTCACTAAAACAACTTAGGCGTAAGCATGGGCTGTGTAGGTAAGCAGCTAAGTACAGGCATGGCTGTATGGTTAAGAAGCTTGCTTTGCAGTTATGTAGTCCTAGGTTCAGTTCCATGATGCAGCACCTTGGGCAAGTGTGTTCTATAGCCAGAGCTAACCAATGCCTTGTGATTGGAATTGGTAGTCATAAATTCTCTATTTTTTTTTTTCCTCATCCACCCTTTCCATAGACGAGTGTATGTTCAAAGCATTTTAATGCTTTGAACATACACTCGTCTATGGAAAGCTTTTTCCAGATTTCCTGAGCATCGACCTAACACACCCTGTTTGTTTTCTTTTACCCGTCTTCAAGTTTTTGTTTTATATATTTTTGTACCACACATGTGCTTTTATCTGTGTCCTACTTCCCTATCATCATCACTGGCTGGCAACCAACATTAGTTTGTTTACATCCCTGTAACTAAGAGACTGATAGAATAAACACCAGACTTAAATTAGTCCTGGGATCAACTTATTTAACTAAACTCTTCAAGGTTGTACCCTAGCATGGCCACCGTCCAATAGAAGAACTTTATATCATATAATACAGGCCCTAGCTTAACCCAGCTCTTTTTGAAGAACACAAAAATATATACATGGAATGTTGCCCATCCTTCACATGGACATAATTGAGTTTAATTGTTCATGAATTTGTGGAGCATAAACCAATAATTAATATATGTGTAAAAATATTACATATTTGCTTCAAAGCAGAACTAAAATGTTCAACTGCCTCATGACCAAAAGCAATGTCAGTAACCATTTCCAACAACAAACATGCTGTAGAAATTAATTCTATTCCAACAATTTCATGTTTACTTAATTCTCTCAAGTTACGCACCATACATTTTGTTTAGTGGGCCACATTTTACTCCACAAGTTTTAGCTATTTCAGCATCAGCACACTTTATTCTTCACAAAACCGTCTTAGAGCAAACAAATTCAGTTTAAGAAATTGAATACATTATTGAAGAGGAAAATAAATCTAACTCTTTCTTTGAGTAAGATTATATGTCTTGTATATCAACAGTTGAAAAAAAATGAATAAATATAAATAAACAAATAAACGTAGACATATTTTTCCTGTAATTCTTGAGTTTTACAGTATGAAATACCAATTTATTTAAACTGGCTACAAACCCCCATTTTATATATACACATAAAAAAAAAGGTTATTAAATAGAACTAGATAAATAAACTTTAAAAAAAAAAATAGCAGCTGGACTTAAATATTTTATTTGTGTTATTTGAATGAGGGAAAGTAAATTGACTGCTTCTAATATTATTTAGCTAGAAATTTATAGTAGACAAGTAACCATTCCAAAGGAAGCCATTACAAAACTGTTGTAAAGAAAGAAAGGGAGGGAGGGAGGTGGGTGGGAGGGAGAGAGGGATGAAGAAAGAGAGGGAGGGAGGGAGAAAGAAAAGAAGGAAGAAAGA
>NC_068996.1:25005199-25007337 GCF_001194135.2 Octopus bimaculoides | reverse complement strand
AGGGAGAAAGGGAGGAAGAAAGAAAGAAAGGAGGGAGGGGGAGGGAAGGAAGAAAGGAAGGGAGGGTAGGGTAGGGTAGGGTAGGGTAGGGAGGGAGGTTCACATAGCTTTACATGTGAACTTCTACCACTGTTTTGTTGTTCTGAAGTTAACAATAGAAACAACTATATGTCCCTTGGTTCTCTAGTATTTTCATAATTTAAAATGAAGTGGGGGAAGAAAGGTCCTTCAACTTTTCAGTCTCAAACACACCTAAGTTCTACATTAATGTACAACAAACACTCCTAATCAATTTTCTTTTCAAAATGCTGCATACATTGAATAATATGAGCAGCAAGTAAAATTAGACCACCTGGCAGGATGGTCTCTGTCTGACATTCCTTTTTATTTCCACCCCACCCCCTCCTGCTAACTTGCATGTACATATTTGTAACATGAAATAACAATAGGAGGCTTGTATACTAGAGACTTTATTCACCATCTCAAATTCTTGTCCACCATGTGTTACACCGATTGCTAATGAAGAGTTTCACAACATAGAAAATGATGATTATCATAAATTTTACTTCTGCTTATCCCATGCTGGCATGGGTTAGAGGAAGACTTACTGAAGTTGATTTTCTACTGGTAAATGCTTTTTCTATCACCAACCCTTGTTTTTCAAGTAAGGTTCTTTAGTTTCCTTGCTCCACTGGTCCTCGCACATTAAAAGCAACAAAGCCACTGAACCAAAGGTCTTTTGACGGGAGAACATAAACAATGTCACGATTTTTGCTCAAACAATGTCTGTTAACCATTTTGATAAGGCTGTTCCTGGTTCTATGATACAAACTTCTAGTTTTAAAGTGATTTAAACTAAATGCTTTTCACAATTTATGCTCCGATCTCCAACTAAATAATACCTAGATTATTTTACTAAATTCTTCATTAATTTCAAAGCTGAATTAAAGGCAGTATATTCCAACAGAAATAGTATACATAAGGATTAATGATCTAAATTAAAACCTTCCATCAAAATTCCATGTTATTTCATGTTATTTAATGTTCCAAACACCAGTTTAATAATTTTACTAAATTCTTCATTATTTTCAAAATTAATTGAAACAAAAGCAGTGTTTAGTTAACATACTTCAACATAAATTTGGTTACAAAAGTGTTAAACAAAGAGATGATACTTAAGATTTGATCAGATAATTTTCTTTGCTTCTTGGGAGGGACTGTGTGTGTACTTTCTTTAGGTCAGCTTTAGAATACTTAGTAATGTTCAAGTAAGCACTTCAAGAACAGAATTGATAATTTGCAGGTCCAACAAAATGAACTACCAAGAGATCTGTTAAAGGATGGGTTGATCTGCTAGAAATAGCAGCCAAACTCCTTCAAATTAGGGCAGCAAATAAGGACTAGTTCAAGCATGGAATGGACTGCATTGCAGTATTTGTTCCAACTTTCTGTGGTCAAAATTCAAACCTGCAAGTTAACTTTGTTGTTCACCCTTCTGGCATCAACAAAAATAAAATTACTAGCAAAGGTGGCAGATTAGCAGAACTGCAAGAACATAGGACAGGATACCTTGGAGGTCAAATCTCACTATGGTATATGTGGACGTAATCTGTTAGCCAGCATCTTGGGCACCTTTAACAGAATCCACTCTGTTGCAAATATTGAGACCATATTTGTAGACCCTGGGATGAAGATGAAGTGTTAGCTATCATCACTGCAGTTTGTTCCAAACACTACTTTAATAAGAGTTATTTTATTAAATTCTTCACTATTATCAAAATTAATTGAAACAAAGGCTGTGTATTTCAATGGAGTGGCTGTGCAGTAAGTAGCTTGCTTACCAACCACATGGTTCCAGGTTCAGTCCCACTGCGTGGCACCTTGGGCAAGTGTCTTCTACTATAGCCTCAGGCCGACCAAAGCCTTGAGAGTGGATTTGGTAGACGGAAACTGAAAGAAGCCAGTCGTATATATATATGTATATATATGTGTATGTGTGTATATTTTTGTGTGTGTGTTTGTACCCCCAACATCGCTTGACAACTGATGCTGGTGTGTTTAGGTCCTCGTAACTTAGCAGTTCGGCCAAAGAAACCGATAGAATAAGTACTAGGCTTACAAAGAATAAGTCCTGGGGT
>NC_068996.1:24992082-25005189 GCF_001194135.2 Octopus bimaculoides | reverse complement strand
AAGAAGCCAGTCGTATATATATATGTATATATATGTGTATGTGTGTATATTTTTGTGTGTGTGTTTGTACCCCCAACATCGCTTGACAACTGATGCTGGTGTGTTTAGGTCCTCGTAACTTAGCAGTTCGGCCAAAGAAACCGATAGAATAAGTACTAGGCTTACAAAGAATAAGTCCTGGGGTCGATTTGCTCGACTAAAGGCGATGCTCTAGCATGGCCGCAGTCAAATGACTGACACAAGTAAAAGAGGTAGTATACAAAAGGGTTATTAAATGAAAAAAACTATTTAGTATGTAATATAAATACAGGACTAGTAAAAATAGCAACACTTCCTGTGTAGGAGTGTATACTACATTAAGATGCCCATCTGATACTTTTACCATAGGAAACAAATTGGCAGAGTTAAGTGTTGAATAGAATGTCACAGTATTCTGACTATCCACTCCGAGTTCAATTTTACATTTCATTCTTCCATCATCATCATTTAATGTCCATTTTCCATGCTGGCATGGGTTGAACGGTTTGACTGAAAACTGGTAAGCTAGGGAGCTGCACCAGGTATCCAGGGTGATGGACTGACAGAGCTATATGAAAATCATGCTAGATGCCTTACAGTATTTGTTCCAGCTCTTTACATAACGAGTTCAAATCTTACTGTAGCCTACATGGGTAGTGGACTTAATCCTTTGTAAAGTTGAACACAACTACCTGGTACTTTGGGGCCCTTTGGTGGACCTTCACCCTGTTTTAAGCATTCAGGCTAAGTTTCTAATTTCAGGATAACATCCCCACTACAAAACTTAGGTCTGTAAAAGGGTTATGAGCACTGCCCTCTCACATGATTAAAATATTTTTTTTTTAAATTAAAAAATTATAAAATGAGAACAAGAGTCAAATTTTGGTAAATGAAGATTTTTTTTCCATCTTGGAGATATGCAGTGAAAAAATGTAATATGACTTAGGTATACAGAGACTATTTGTTCATTCAACTTGCTAAAATAGCAGCCAAATCTCCCTCAAATCACAACCAAACATCTTTTAAAACAATAGGAAAGATACATCAGACAACGAATACCTAGATCATCATCATTGTTGTTGTTTTAATGTTTACTCTTTCATGCTTCCATGGGTCAGAAGCAGATTTCCTAAGGCTGAAAACCCTTCTTGTTGCCAAGCCCCATCTACTTCTGTCTTCTTGATAACAAACCTGTTCCCAAGCAAAGTAATATTTCCCCGTGGTCAGACATGTTTTCACAGAATATTGGAAATTAATGACACTGTTTGTATGACAGTAATAATCATTTTATAACTATTCTGCAACATCAACACATGCATACAGTGTCTTGCTCAAGGCTATACCATGCTGCCAGGAAGCAAACTCACAACCTTATGATTGTAAGCCAAATATCCAAACCACTAAGCCTCACACCTTATATGCATATGTACGATGGGCTTCTTTCAGTTTCCATCTACCAAATTTACTTACAAGGCTTTGGTCGCCACAGGACTATTGTAGAGGACATTTGTTCCAGGTGCCACACAGTGGGACTGAACCTGAAAACATGTGGTTGGGAAGCAAAATTGTTAACTCCATAGCCACGCCTGTACCTTGATATAAGAAGGAGAATCATAGTTAGAACACTTAATCATAGATCCAGATGGTCAGGGTCAGTCTAGCACTAAGCAACAATAGAAACCAAATTTGTGGAAAACTAGAGTTAATACAGTAATAACCGATAGCTTGTTGGAAAATCAGATTTTTCTCAATCATTATCTCAAAAAGAAATTTACATTTTTTAAAAAACTATTTTGAGCTATTAATAAACAAATTATTTGGCACAAAATTACTTGAAAATATAATTAGTTCCAACTGTCTTTTCTTCACACTCAGTCATCACTTCATTAACAACAAGGTTTACAATTAGAACAGTAGCAGTGGTGGTGGTGGTGGTGGTGGTGGTGGTAGCGGCAACAATGATGGTGGTGGTCGGTGGCAATGATGATGGTAGTGATAATGATGGTAGAGGTGATGGTGGCAGTGGCAATGCAGGTGCAGATGGGTGGTAGTGGTGATTGTTATTATAATAGTGGTAGGTGGAAAATAGTTATAATTGTCGTAGTTGTAGTAATAATAGAAGCAGCAACCATTACACAACATCACTATCAGCATCTGTAAGCTATTTTAGGGGGGGGGGGTTATGAATTATGAATCTATTGCAAGGAAGTGGTGGGTGTGGGTACAATGTCTTCTACTTTCCTTTGGATGACTTCCGCAAGCCCCCCCCCTCTCCAACTGGTAAGAATTAACACAACAAATGTCAGTCTCTTTCTATATTTGTCAATACTAGATGTGAGTGGTCGTGCAGAACCCACTGCAGGAACTGGCTCTACCCCACCTCTCTCATAGTAATTCCTTCATCCTCGACTATGAAACTGACTCCCCATGTACCCCTGGGATCATAGTCCTGTGAATTGCATGGCAACCTCAATTGTGCTGGTGGCATGCAAAAAAAAAAAAAAAAAAAAGGCATCCAGTCCATACTGTAAAGTGGTTGGCATTAGGAAGGACATCCACCTCCAAAAACCACATCAAAGCAGACATAGAAGTTCAGTGCAGTCTTCGACACATCTATTCCTTTCAAACTGTCCAACCCATGCCAGCATAGAGCATGGACATAAAAACGATGATGATGAGGGTGACGATGATGGAAAACTGAAGATCTGATTTTAAATGCTTGAAACAGAGTTAACCGATTTAAGGGAGATTTAGCTACTATTTCAAACAGGCTGATCTCTGTTGGTATATTGAAAGCTAGCAAATTACTCTAAGAAAGAAGTCGACAAGTTCAGTGAGGAATTTAGCACGTAATAGAGGTGCCTATCAGGGCTTCGTTCTCACTACCCTTCTGTTTATAATAGCTCTTGAGGTTAATAACAGAGTTTCAGACATTGAATACTCCGATGGTGTGGTGTTACTAATATTGAATAATATTAAGGCAGCAAGCTAGCAGAAACGTTAGCACGCCAGGCAAAATGCTTAGCAGTATTTTGTCTGTCTTTACACTCCGAGTTCAAATTCCGCCGAAGTCGACTTTGCTTCTCATCCTTTCAGGGTCGATAAATTAAGTACCAGTTGCGTACTGAAGTCAGTTTAATCAACAGCCCCCACTCCCTAAAATTTCGGGCCTTGTGCCTAGAGAAGAAAATACTGAATAATATTCAGCTTAAAGAAATGATAAACAAACTGAAAAACAATACCTCAAGAATTAGAATAGCATTAACTTGTTTGAGGTACAACAAATGGCAAGGTAATGTAGATGTGTTTTGCATACCTTCAGACTTTGAATTATTTCATTTCATTGTGTTTTAAACATAAATTAAAATTTTAGACTTTTAATCTTTGGAAAGTTATCTATTACACAGATTTGTCAGAAGATATTTATATATGTATAAAAAAAATGGAAAAAGAAATTTAAATAATTATTGATATCTTGAAAAAAAATCTGGGTATTCCTCATATCAGATGTTTGCAGTTAGAGAATGTTGGCATATTCAGACCCTTAGTCATAATACTGAATGGAAATAACATGCACATACTACTCTCTGTAAATGGTTAGCAAATGAGAGGAGACAATATAGCATTGAAAGGACTCAGTCTAGCCATGGTGAGGACACAACAACCTCTCTAGTGCTGTTGCCACACTAAATTGCACTCAATATCCTCTGTAAAGTGGTTGTCGATAGGGAAAGCATAGAAACTATACCAAAACCTTATGTTTGGATAAGACATCTCTCAACCCATTTAAGAAGACAATAACTCTGAATAACAGCTGACTCAGACCATTATGACCTGTGAAACCCAGACCAGCATGGAAAGATGGTGTAAAATGATTTTATATGTTGTCCTTCAATTAACCCTTTCATTACTGTATTTATTTTGAGATGCTCTCTGCTTCTTTCAATTGCTTTTAAATGTAACAAAGAATTTAGCAAAATAACTTAGTTATCATTAAGCTAGTGTTAGGAACATTAATTGTGACTAAGGTTTGGTGGAAGATTTTAATTCAAAACTTATGAAAACAAGACATTTGTACTACAGAGCCGGTTTCAGCTAGGTTGGTAACGAAAGGGTTAAAAGGACTTTTGTTGTCTATGGAATAATTCCAGCAGCAATTTCAGACTTATTTTGACTCTGAAAAGATGAAAAGCAGAGTCAACCTTGACAGAATTTGAACTCAGACTGTAAAGACAGATGAAATACAATTAAGCACTTTTGCCCAGCATGCTAATGACTGCCAACTTGTTGCCTTACACCAGATGAATAATGAAAGCTATTTTACTAAATTTTTGTTTTTTAAAAAAAATCAATTGAAATGAAAGAACTGTATATTTCATATACACTGCCTTCATTTCAAGAAATATGGGAGAAAAGGGTTAAAAGGCAATATTCATGAATATAGTAAACAAAGTTCTCTTTCTTTGAAAACAAAGTTGCAAGTCACTGCATATTGATTATCAATTAGGTCAAGAATGCCAAAAACACAGCAGCATTTAAACAGTGTCAGAAGAAATATGTTATGCGACCTGGTTAATACCTTAGAAGACAAAGTGAGTATTGAATTAAGGTAACTTTGATCTTAATTTCATATCACAATTGTTAAATAGCATCATTGTTTTAAATATGCATTAGGCTAATCAATGGTTGACTGCATTTTTGACACGGAGTGTGACATTTACCTGTTTCAGCCCATGTGCTATGGCCATGCTTGAGCACCACCATTGTTGTACTACACACTTCTAACACTAATTCTTTGGTTGATTTTAGGCAAATGAGAGAGTTCAATGTTGCCTCCTTCATTACCTTTATTGCCAAGAGTTAGGTTCATCTGGAATCTTAGATGACAAGATACCAATTTGTCGCGTGTTTACATCCTTCATTGATGTAGCATGGCCATGTAATTAAGAGGTTCCCTTTGCAAGCAGCTCCTTGGGTAAGCGTCTTCTACTATAGTCATGGGCCAACCAATGCCCTGTGAGGAAACTGTATGGAAGCCCAACACGTGTCTCCATATCTCACTGCTTGACAACATATGTTGGTTGTTTACATCCTTGCAACTCAGTAGTTTGGCAAAAAGAAATTGGTAAAATAAGTGTCAAACTAAAGTTAATTACTGCGATTGGTTTGATTGACTAAAACTCTTCAAGCCCTGCTATTAATTTGGTGTGGATGGGTAATATGAAATAATTCAATCACAACATATATTTAAATTAAACATGAAAAAAATTGAAATATTATCATCACTTACATGGAAAAATTAAAGTATTATCTTTCAGTATTTTATAAGGTAAATTCTTAAATTACTAATTGACACATTATTAATTATCTTATAACAGCAATGCCGGAAAGAATCATGGATTGCATGGAAAAATGCAAGCATGAAAAGTTATATTCTTAAGATTATAAACCTGGAAAAGTACTGGACAAGTTAATACACCTGTAAAAGTATAGCACAAGCTATTACTTCTTGTAAAGTAAAGAATAAGAAACTTTTTACTTAAAATACTGAAGCTAAAATTAAAATTTGAATATTAAAACTTATTTTATTATAGTTTACAAATAACACTATACTTATTTAAGTAGAATTTGGCTAATTTACTACCTGAAATACATAAAAAAGTGACTGATTAGACAAACAAACAAATTAGCTGAACAGTTTTGTACAATTAATTTAATAGATGAGAACTGTAAAGAGTGATAAATTAGAAGAACTGACATTCTTTGCTGCAATATTTTAAGTAAAAAGTTGCTTATCCTTTACTTTACTAGAAATAATAGCTTGACCTATACTTTTCCAGGGGTAATAACTTGTCCTGTACTTTTACAGGTTTATAATCTTAAGAATATTACTTTTCATGCTCACATTTTCCCATGTAATAATTAAAGCTTAAGAAATAGGAAGGAAGAAATGAAAATAAGGAGACTTTAATCTTTTGGTACCAATCCACTTGAAACTGCTCCTGGTTCTAGGATACAAACGTCTTGTTTTAAAGTGATTTAAACTAAAACCTCCTACCAAAATTTCATATTAATTTATGTTCCAAACACCAGTTTAACTCTTTAGCATTCAAACCAGCCATATCCAGCCTAAATATTCTGTTTTCTATTCAAACCAGTTAGATCAGCCCCCTCACACAAACCCTACAATGTCATTCTAAAAACAATCACATCATCATAATCTTGAATGTATGAGATAATGCATGATCAAATAAAAACAATGTGAATCAATAAGCATTAAATTCAACTTTACGATGAAAGTAAACGAAGTTTGTTTGTTTTTTTAGAAGCGTTGAGATGTATTGTAAGATACAGAGATAAATTTATTTCTCAAACCATGATAATGCTATAAATAGCGTGATCAGGATAAATTATCCATATAATGCAGAAAAATATGATGGCTGGCCGGCAACGTATTTTTCTGCATTATATGAATAAGCATTACATTTGACAGAATAATCCGAATGCTAAAAGGTTAAAAACAAATTTATTTTTCACTATTTTCAAAATTACCTGAAGCAAAAGTAGAGTATTTCAAGAGAAATATAGGAACAAAAAGGTTAAATGTCCACAGAAAGATGTCTCATAACAACGGTATCACAATTGTTCCTATCTGCAGGAATATGTTATAACAACAGCTACACACCTGTTGCAATATAGCATGTATATCTTTAAAGTACATTAAAAATAAAAGTAGATAAGCATAGACATTATATGGTAAGAAACTTGCTTCCTAACCACATGGTTCCAGGCTCAGTCCCACTGCATGACAACTTGGGTAAATGTTTTCTATTATAGCTTCAAGCCAACCAAAGCCTTGTGAGTGAATTTGGTAGACAGAAAGTGAAAGAAGACGTACTTACGTACGTATGTATCTACCTACCTATCTATCTATGTGCATGTATTTTTGTGTCTGTCCCCCACCACTGCTTGACAACCAATGTTGTGTTTACACCCCTCTAACTAAGTGGTTTGGTAAAAGAGACCGATAAAATAAGTGCCAGGCTTAAAAAGAAAATAAGTACTAAGGCTGATACATTCGGATAAAATTCCTCAAGGCAGTGCCCCAGCATGGCTGCAGTCTAATGACTGAAAAGATTTTAGCATTATTGTTGTGTCCAGTCCATGCCAGTGTTGAAAACTGAACTCAAGACAATGATGATGATTACACAACAGTTAATCATTTTAGTCCATCCAGCAGCTAACCTTAAATATAAACCGAGAATATAGAGACAGCTTTCAAACTACATACACCTTCATGATAGATGTTCACTTGTGACCAAGAATAGTTGTGGCTGATGCCATGTAATGTAACAGGAGCTGTACAATGTCATGTAACACGGGCTCATGCTGGTGGCACATAAAAAGCACCCTTTGAATGTTAGGCCTCACAGAGGTGATAAGTAACAGACCTTTGGCAATATACTGTGCTTGAGAAGACCCATCAAGCCAAGTGAAATCATAGTTGTGGCACCCATTACACTCTTGGAGTTGTTGGCATTGGGAAGGGCATCCAACTGTAGAAACCACGCCAAATCAGACTAGAATCTGATGTAGCCATACAGTTTTCCAGTTTCAGTCAAACCATCTAACCCATGCCAGCATGGAAAACAGGTGCTAAATGATGATGATCATCATCACTAACCATTCAGATCATTGTGCACAGCTCTGCTAGTAACTAATGAACCCATACACATCTGCAAATATTGCAAACTAAGCTTCCCCCATTCACTACACCTGGCAATGCATTTTTGAGTGGAGCTTAAATTTTGCATGAAAAATTTTTTTTTTTTTAAATATCCACACCTTCCTGTATTTGTTTCTTCCATTGTTTATGACAAGCATTGCTTTTCAACTGACCCTCCCCACATATTTCACATGCCTTCAGCAAAAACTTCACACAGTCCTTAAATCATTCAGACACACACACACACACAAGTTTTGGTTCTTTTTACTAAGTGATTCTAAACAATGAATGTGTGGTGGTGTTCTGTGTAGTTCATGAATCTCCTACAAAATAGCAATGAGAACAACTCTCTCTCTCTCTCTCTCTCTCACAACACACCATCTTGAAAAGAATGATGGACAGCATGGTTGATGGTGCACTAACTGAGAAAAGGACAGGATAATTATGTAGAGAATTGCTCTAATCATAAGTATGCATGATCAGAGCTGATCTGGTACTAAACTAAAGATAAATAATACACACTAAATAATTAGAATATATAAAAATCAGTCACTGCCAACACGTGTGTGTTTGAGAGAATAAAACATACTATGATATATTAATGTATTAGGAAGTGGTTGGCATCAGGAACAGCTTCTGGCCATAAAACCCATGCCAAGGCTGGTGCTATGTGAAAAGTATGCAGTCCACACTGTAAAACAGTTGGCATTAGGAAGGGTATCAAGCTGTAAAGATCATGCCAAAACACAGTGGAGCCTGATGCATTCTCTGGCTTGCCAGCTTCTGTCAAACTGTCCATCTCATGCCAACACAGAAAACAGACATTAAATGATGATGGTGGTGATTACATGCATTTTTTTTTTTATATAGGTCACATATTTTATGCATAGGAAAACCTCTCCAGTCCTGGCAACACAACAAAATGCACCCAGGACATTATTATGTATAACTTAAACAAACATTTCCCAGTCACATAAACAAGATAGCCTCTATGCTACCTTGTGGGAGCTAAAACCGCTAGAAGTAGCAGTTAAATTTCCCTCAAATTACACCCTGTCATCTTTAAAAGGAAAGAAACTTTGACAATGTTACTGTTGAACAATGTACCTTAAAGAAAAAAAAAAAGAAAACAATGATTAGAGGTAGAGAGCATTTAATCTTGTCTGTTCAATCATAAGTATACAAATACACACACACATTTCATATATACCATTTCATTACATATCATACAAACATCTACATGAAGCAAGAGAGAGAAGCTAAGCTGAAAGCCAGGAGGAGGCGATGAGCAGTGATTTGGTCATCACTACTGACGCACCAATGGAAAGGTGTTATGGTTCAGGGTTGAAACAGCCAATGGTTATTGGGTACCATGTGATGATATCAATTCCTCCCAATCAAAGTTACATTCATCAAAGGTGAATGAAGAAGCATCTTCTTTCACAGATAATCATCTCACACACACAGCTGTAGAAACTATGCCAAATCAGATTGGAGCCTGGTGTAGCCACCTGGTCCACCAGTCCTCAGTCAGATCATCCAACCCATGCTAGCATGGAACGCGGACGTTAAACGATGATGATGATGACACACACACACAATCTGTAGAGTACAAGCAGCAATAAGAAATACATTATTAGGTTCATCAAGTGCAATATTTCGTGAACAAGAATTAAAAGGACAAGGTTATAAAATATATATGACCCCGCCCTTTTCTAAAAAGGAGGGGCCATACATAGCATTACTATAGTCAAGGAAACATGAACAACAATAATAATAATGACAACATACAGGGCACACAAGCATACAGGATAGGATAGTGGAGAGAGAGAGAGAGAGAGAGAGAGAGAGAGAGAGAGAGAGAGAGAGAGAGAGAAAGAGAGAGAGAGAGAGAGAGAGAAAGAGAAAGAGAGAGAGAGAGAAAGAGAGAGAGAGAGAAAGAGAGAGAAAGAGAGAGAGAGAAAGAGAGAGAGAGAGAGAAAGAGAAAGAGAAAGATTATGTTTAACTATTGGTTTATAGAAAACAGCAGTAACTAATTAAATAAAACTATTACAATAATTAACACTGATATTGATGTTTGTATCAAATTTATAAATAGAAATAAGTCAAATTTAATTTTTGTATGAGTGTGTGTGTAAATAGATAGATATATGGAAGAAATGGACAACTGTGACGTTCATGCCTTTCCAAAGGACATTATTATCATAACATAAAAAAATAGCTGTATTTTTGTTTCATTCCACACAGAGCCATTAAGAAAATATTGGTTCTATGTTCAGCTTCCATACTTACATTGTCATATGGAATTTGTTGAGGCAGATTTACTACTGCTAAATGCCCCTCCTTTCACCAACCCTCACCTGTTTTCAAGCAAGGTAATATTTTCCCCATTGCTAGACATGTTTCTCACTGAAGACTGGAAAATAACATCACTTGTATGACAGTAATGCTTATTTATAGCTATCACATGGACAAGGCAGGGTAAAGAAAGAACTCCCTTCAGTCATGAATGACCATGAGATTGCACCTAGAAAGTTACTCTCTGAGGTACAAGTCTGGGCAAGATTGTTCATGGAAGACCAGCAGTCGCCCATGCATACCAGCCTCCCCTCTCCACACCACCAATGTTATCCAAGGGAAAGATAAAGGCCAATACAGCTTAGCACCAGTGACATCACAACTCATTTCTATAGCTGAGTGAACTGGAACAATGTAAAATAAAGTGTCTTGCTCAAGAACACAACACAGCCCAGTCCAGGAACTCACTACCTCATGATTGTGAGCCCAACACTAACCCCTAAGCGGGGTCAAGACAAGGTACACACAAACACACCTTTATAAATATATAAGATGGGCTTCTTTAATTTTCTGTCTACCAAATCTACTCACAAGGC
The DNA here is from genome assembly GCF_001194135.2 of Octopus bimaculoides. NCBI lineage: Eukaryota > Metazoa > Mollusca > Cephalopoda > Octopoda > Octopodidae > Octopus > Octopus bimaculoides. The sequence continues at coordinate 24,994,550 of NC_068996.1, read as the reverse complement.
TTTAGTCAGTTCAGGGCTATAGTAAGAGACGTGTATGAAATATACTGGCTAGTGTGGCTGTGGTAAGAAGTTTGCTTCCCAACCATGTTGTTCCTAATTCAGTCCCACTGTGTGGCACCTTGGACACAGTAGAATCAGAACAAATACTGCTAGGCATTCTGTTTTGATACTAATGATTCTGCCAATCCACTGCCTTTAGAATAAAATAATTTCTAATAGTTACAAGTTATTAGAAGGGGCAGTTCATGTAAAGAGACCCCAATACAGAAGTATAGTGAGTTGAAAGGCAAAGCTGACTTTGGTGGGATTTGAACTTAGAGTATAAAGCTACAGAAGTAAATACTGCAAGATATTTTGTTCCATTTTTATTTCTGCTAATTCATTGTCCTACTCAGTGCTATAGCAACAGTTTCTTACATTGGACACCGGGTCACAAATTTGTAGTCATGTATAGAATCTATATAATTGTCTATGTCCACCACTAAAACTAATATATTATAGACTCCCAGCAATTGACTGACACTATTTTTTAATAGACATTGGAGTAAGTCAATGTCACCCAGATTTGAACTCAATCTAAAGGGATGATTAAAATACTGTAAAGCATTCTCTAATGATTCTGCCAATCTATTACTTCAGCAATAACTAGCAATGACAATAATTTCTCATATTCTCTCCCACCCCACCCCACCCCACCCTCACACATTTTATGAAGTGATTATTAACTCTAATATATCTCTGAAACTTATTTACCTCAAACACAAAAAAAAAAACCCAACAATTCTCAGTTTACCTCCAATATCTGTGCCTCGTTCATGCATACTAACTTTACAGATCCAGCGGATCAAGCTCACTTTCTTTCCAACCTTCATACATCTTTCACATTTAACGTACAGCATCACATTTCATAAATACACAAACAATCTACACTTCACTCAACCCTATTGTAGTTGTGACTACTCTGTTTTCAGAATACACTCTACTACTGCTGATTATGTCACCTAAGTGATAGATATTTCAACAACTTCTACAAAAGCAATTTATTTTACTAGTGTTTTGAGGGTTCATTACTCTTGTAACAACATGCTAAGCCTTTATTCACTGACAACTTGCCTTTGATTAAAACATACGACTTAAGCATTATAAATCACATAAGGTTCATTAAATTTCTACCTAATCCTTTTCTGCATATTGAGCAGCACAGTCATTTCTTTGGCGGTATCAGAGTTCTATCTTTTCTACTAAATAAAACTTTGGTCCCAGTTTACTCCGAAACCATTACATTCTAGATTTTGATATCACATCTGGAACGTTTGCGCTAATTTTTCCAGTTTTTGCTATAAGAACTAGATAATCAGCGTTTAGGAATTCCCATGGCCCAATTCTTTTAGCATCTAATTTCCCCCATACACATCCTCACCACATACACACACATCACAAGCCAACAAAGAAGCCTCTGTATAGTCATTAAAACTGCTAGAAACAACTATGAAATCTTCCTCGAATTACACTACTAACTTAGGAAAGGAACAGAACTTTTAAATAATGCTATCCTAGGTACCCAAAATGAAGGTAGACTGGTCACAGCTGGAATTCTATTGATCATAGATTTGTCAAATCAATGTTTACTTGGGGCTAAACAACAACTAATTTACCCATGTTAGCAAAAGTCAGAAAAGTGTACAGTACAAAATTCCTTTACACAACTTACACCTTTGTACTGACTCGTCAGCAATAGCCAGCATGTATGTCAATTTGTGTGTGTGTGGAAGGACATGGCTTAGTGTTGCACTCATGATTGCATGATTGTGATTTCAATTCCTTGACCAGGTAACTCCAGTTCATTCAGCTTCCTAGCCTTGGTTTAGGAAGGACCTTTGAGATTATATATATATATATATATATATATATATATATATATTCACACTATCATTAAAGGTGCAAAAACATCACAAAATAATGCAGTTTTAATAATAAAGCATATTACTCTACCTCCAGTATTTGAGTACTATTTTTGTCCATCTAGTTTCACATTTGTGCTTATTCAGGTGTATAATATATATGAGGGACATGCCGCCTAGGTAGGCAGTGCCTATCTTGAATAAAATAGATCGATAGCAACATTTTCCTCTCTTGCAAAATATGCACCTAATTCAATAAAATTATGAAGGTTACTCTGATTACTATGCATAAAATACAAAATATTTTATTTTTTTGTAGATCAAGTAGACATAATTCACCCCTGCCTTTCAATCTCAGTATTTAAGCTATGCATAGTACTGCTGTAGTACATGTGCTGCATGCACTCCTACAACATTTTCTTTATGGGCTATAAAGGTAGAAGTAAATCTGCCTTCAACTCAGTTGTGTGCCTGTGTTTCACTTATTTTTTGTATGTTTTACTACATAAAGGTCACCAACTGCCTACCCTGAGTAATTACTGATGGCACATGCCTGATTTTATATAT
>NC_068996.1:24991148-24991905 GCF_001194135.2 Octopus bimaculoides | reverse complement strand
ATATATACATATATGCAAGAGAGAGAAAATATTGTGTTTGTGGTGCTAGAGACAGAAACTATATATGGTGATGTAGATATGGAGTTCACATTGTTTATTACAATGTAGTCTTCAGTGCTATTTCACAGAATGACACCATGGGTAAGTGTCTTCTATTGCAGCCCGGGACCAACCAATGCCTCAAGCGTGAATTGGTAGATGGAAACTGTATGAGAGCCGCGCACGCGCGTGCGTGTGTTTAAATCTTATGATTTGTATGTAATGACATTGAGCTACAAATATCAATGTTTGTTGAATGTTTTTGTGACAAATCATCCAGTACCTCTAAATTTTCAAAGATGAATGGAAAATAAAATACCCCTTGTATGAAAAACAGGTACAGGTTAGCAACAGTAAAAGCATTCAGATGTAAAATAAGGTCTCACTATACCGCCTTATACGGGCCACCGTTCGCTCCAGTCTCTCTAAAATCCATGCTATCGACCGCCTTCTTCCTCCAGCCTTTTCCATATTTTTCTCCTCTCTGTCACCCTCCCATGCTCACAATACATTGCGCTTTATCATTCAACTTAATCATCTCTTTCATGCATTTCTTACCGACACTAAGCTCCGCAAACTTCACTCACTCCTCCATTCCTCTACACCCGATTCCACTACCCCAACCCCTCCACCACCCTTCTTCCTCCCTGATGTGCATTCCCCACTCACACCCAACCACCCTGTCTCTCCCACACACACTCCACCCCCTCTCTCCCAC
>NC_068996.1:24983064-24989163 GCF_001194135.2 Octopus bimaculoides | reverse complement strand
CTCTTCTCTCGTACTCCCCCCTCTCTCACTCTCTACACTCTTACCCTTACTCTCACTCTCACTCTCTTCTCCTCTCTCCCCCCCCATACCCTTTTTCCCTCTCTCACTCTCTTTCTCCCCCCATACCCATTCCGGTCAGCCATTATTATGATTGACAGTTGACTGGACACTATTCAATTTTTCTTCTCCGTGTTTTTCTCCCTGTCTCCGTATTCTTTCTGTTGAAGAGCGTAGCTCGAAACGTCAAAGACTTTCCGTATTCCCGAGCGTCATACTAAATACATCCTTTTGTTACTTACACCACCTGTCCTCGTCTGTTGTTGTTTTTTCGTATATTCTCCCATATATATATATAGCCAGCATAGAAAAACAGATGCAGAATGGATAAACAATATAACTATTTAACTCACTCAAGACCATCCCTGATTTTAGGATACAATTTTCCCGTTTTAAACCTTTAGCATTCAGATTATTTTGTCAAATGTAATACTTATTTACATTGCTTGGAATTACTCATGCATTAAATTGTAGCTTATGATTTCAATGATGTCACTTTATTTTTAGAATGACATTGTAGGGTAGGTGTGAGAGGCAAGATCTGGCCAGTTTGAACCTAGAATAGGTAGAATATTTTGGCTGGATAGAGCCAGTTTAAAAGTAATCTAAATTAAAACTTAACATGAAAATTCCACATTCGTTTTTGTTCCAAACACCAGCTTAATAATGCCAAAGTTATCTTACCAACATCTTAATTTATTTTCAAAATTAATTGAAACAAAAGCAATGTATTTCAACAGAAATATCCTAGCGATATGATTTAGCCTTCAAATTTTTACATCATGTTCATCTTAGCTCTTTTGATATCAACTTGTCTTAGACAAGACCCGATTCTATGATACAAACTTCATATTTTAACCCTTTAGCATTCAGATTACTTTATCAAATATAAGGACAAAGACCCCCTTTGGTCAGGAATGACCATGGGATTGCACCAAGAAAGTTCCTCTTCCAAGACACAAGTCCAGGCAAGGTTGTTTGTGGAAGACCAGCAATCACCCATGCATACCAATCTCCCCTTACTACACCACTGATGTTATCCAAGGGAAAGGCCCTGGCTAATACAGCTTGACACCAGTGATGTCAACTCATTTCCACAGCTGAGGGAACTGAAGCAATGTGAATAAAGTGTCTTGCTCAAGAACACAACACACACCCACAATACACATTATTTTGAATTAATCCTGTATTATCTTGTAGCGTCAAGATTTTGAATAATATGATTGTTTATTTTTAGAATGACATTGTAGAGTAGATGTGAGAGGCCAGATGCTCCTGGTTTGAACATAAAACAAGAATATGTGGGCCTTATGTGACTAGTTTAAATGCTAAAAGGTTAAAGTGATCTAAATTAAAACCTTACTTTGAAATTGCCTGTTAGTTAATGTCCCAAACACCAGCTTATGAATGACAAATTATTTTACTAAATTTTCAATTATTTTTGAAATTAATTAAATAGAAACCAGTGTTTTTCAAAAGAACCATGTTAACAAAAGGGTTAAACTTTTCTAAATTAAAACCTTCCATCAAAATTACACATTAAATTAATATTTAAAAAAAGCCAGTTTAATAATCAGTTATTTTACTAAATTCTTAATTATTTTCAAAATTAATTGAAATAAAAGTAGTATATTTCAGTATAAATAGGGTTACAAAAAGATTAATGGTCTCCATTAGAATATAGTTCCTTCACCAACTTCTCTTATCACAAATGTTTGGTTAAGTAAGGGAGCCTATATTTATGTAGATTGTCAAATTTTAATTGGAAAACTAATGCAATGAATGGAGGACAACAGCCCATTGATTAATATTTTAATTATTTTTGGAAAGAACAGAAAATAACTCCAAAATGATTCAATTTTTAAAGACCTAACCATAGTTGTTGAAGTAGTGTTAAGGAAATGACTAAATAGGATTACTATTATAATCCTATTTAGAGATTTCCTTACAAAATAACCAGAGTTGGGATTGAAAAAAAATTGTTCTCCATCCCATTTCCATAATAGCTCCTTAAAAAACACACACACGCACGCACGCGCACGCACGCGCACACGCACACACACACACACACACACACACACTATTTCCTTTCTCAATATTTGTCAATAACAATGGGGTTAATATAACAATCTAGGTTTCAATTTAATGGAAATGTATCCTTACAACACACACCAACAACAATAGTGTCATCAAGTTACAGTGACTAAGCTTTCAATGAAACTACCACAATTCATAATTTTATTAACATCCATATTCAACAAGACATATCCATATCAAACATAAACAACCTCAACATCATTGTTTTTATTATTGTAGAGTTTGATAGAATCTTCATGGGCTTTAACTCTTTGCTTGTCCTGTGTATCACATATTGCATGACTAAGTGGTTAGAGTATTTGGCTCATGATTGCAAGGTTGTGAATTCAATTCCAGGCAACGTATTATGTCTTTGAGCAAGACACTTTATTTCACATTACTGCAGTCCACTCAGCTGCTAAAAATAAGCTGTAGTTGTAATTCAAAAGGGCCAGCCTTATCACATTCTGTGTGTCATGCTGAATCTCCCCGAGAACTATGTTAAGGGTACACATGTCTGTGGAGTGCTCAGACACTTGCACATTAATTTCACGAGCAGGCCGTTTCACTGAATGGAACAACTGGAATATTTGTTATCGTAACCAACAGAGTGCCAATATCAAATATTATACACAGGTCATATTTCCCCAGCATCCATTCATCATATATGATGCACATTACCAATTTTTTTCTACCACCAAAATAACTTGGGACCTTTGAAAGGAACAATTTATATTGCTCTAAAGAAGGACTAACCAAAAGTCTGAAAATGTGTGTGGATGTTTAGAACAAACTTATGAAAATGCTTTGGTCAAGCAAAGAGTTAACAAGCCAATGAGAAAGGCTTTTCTTAATGGCTCAACCAACTATAAACACTCACCAACTAATCTTTACATTACAATCTACCATACTAAGTATCAAAAATGTCATCTTGGATAATGTCTCGGATATACCAAAATCTGGATAGTGATAAATTTAATGATACTTCATTTCATCAGAGATGAATGACATATAACAACATCCCTATTATTTTAATTACTGTTTCCCCAAGCTGCCATGATTGGCTTTGCCTATGTTTTATCTTTTACTTGTTTTAGTTATTGAACTGCAGCAATGTTTCAAAGGTTTCATCAAACAAATCGACTTTGGTACTTATAAAGCATCTTACTTATTCTATTGGTCTCTTTTGCCACCATACTTCCTTTGCTACCACTGCATAGATATTCAAGAACATCAACTAGTGATGATCACCTCTGCCTCTGTGTGTTTCCATTAAAATAATCCTTCAGTCACTTGTCTAGATCTCCCAAACCTTTCTTTTCTTTTCCAATTACACCCAGTTTTCAATTTCTTCATTAACAATATCAATCTAATTAACCAATGACTGTCAGTTAGCTACTTTGTGACTAATTATTGAATGAATGAAATACCATCTTAATGTCACCAATAATGAATCTATTAGTTCTTATATGAAAGCTATTACCTTGTTGTTACCAAAGTTATCTTCCTTTATAGGCAACGGTTTTCTTTTTTCGGATGCAGAACAACTTTACAGACTTTAGTTACTGAAGTTCGAAAATTTGATAAGCTCTTATCATAAAGAGAAGAAAATGGTGAGGTTTTGAAACTGACCTTTTATTTGAGAGGGCAGGAAAGAAACATGAGTATCTTAGACTCCTCCACAGTGAAAAAGTTTATCTAAATTTACAAATTCCCTAAATAATTTTTACAACTCTAATTTTCTTGAACTATTTTTTTAAAAATTTAAATAAAAGCATACAATACTTCATGAAATAATCAAGTAATGCTGTGTTTCAAGACATTAAAATTAAATAAAACTAATATTAAAACTATGTGGAGGCACATGGCTTAGTGGTTATTGTGGTTTCAATTCCTACACAAGACAATGTGTTGAGTTCTTGAGAAAAACATTTCATTTTACATTTGCTTCAGTCCACTCAGCTGGTAAACATGAGTAATCCTGCAAAAGACCAGCATCCCATCCATGGAGGAATGTATACAGCAGAGAATCCAGCCCTATGCTCCTTACAGAGTAATGTAGATGAACCAATATCATAATAAAATTAATTCATCTATGTTCATTATTTTTTTTCTTTTTTAGAAAATTTTTTTTAGCTTCCTGCTCCCCCCCCCCCAAATCAAACACTGTGGCTTTGCACCTTTTTTTCTTTATTTTTTTTTTAAGTTTAGAAAAATAAGTTGTGGTGCTAAAAGGAAGTCAAGAACAGAGTTCTAATAGCCATCAAAATTCTGCATTATTTCCAAGCAATCAACTAAACTATTCACTAATTAAAAGGTGATGAAATGGCAGAATTAGTCAAGCATCAGACAGAATGTTTTGTGATATTTGTTTTGATTCTCTACATTAGTAGAACTGAATGAAAGTCAAACCAGATACCTTGCAGTAATTTTTCTGGATCTTTGAAGTTCAAATTCTGCTAGGATCTACTTTAGCAATAACTTTAATCCATAGCCTGGTTTAACACCACCACCTGGTACTTTCAGTGCCTTTAGAATAGTCCACTGATGCAATCATGCAAACCAGGTTTCCAGTTTGAGAATACCTGATTTACTCTCCCCCGTCTCAACAGTCTTGGAGTCTCTGTAATGAGTCATAAGCACTGCATTCTCTCCTGACTAGAAGACAAAAAAAAGCGTGTAAATGGCCGAGTATTCCAGATGTGTACCCTTAAAACATAATTCTCAAGTCCAATCAGCAGGACACAATTATGCAATAAGGCTAGATCTTTACGTTACAAGTACAGACCATCTGGCAGGGCTCCAGTTTCAACGTACACAATTTCACTTACATGATGGAATTGGTTAGGTAAAAACATTTTCCCAAAATGCTACGCAGTGGGACCTCATAATCTGTAAACATTCAACCATTCCTACATCTAAATGAAAGAACCTAAAGAAATTCTCAACAAAAGCAGACGAGTGTTTAACACATAAGCGTAACGTGGTTGGAAAAAAAAAAAAAAAAAAAAAAAAAAAATCTTAGGTCTTGGACATTATTCTATCATGGTTTTTAGATGTTCTTCACATCGCAATAAATCTTGGATGAAATTCTTCATTGGAAAAAGAAGATAATATAATGCAGTAGCACTTATGTATTTAATTTGTCCTACTTCCGTAACCTATCTCTACATTCGAAACGAGATGGTTGGGGAGTCTATATGACCACAAAGAAATAAAAACCACACATCAACACATAGAAGAAAAACAATGAGATGATTACGTCTGAATTATCTGATAAAAATTAGAGTTGACCTAATAATCAAAGTATTATATTTCCAATATATCTCCTATATTTCCAATATGCCCCTCTAAAAAGAAAAAAAAATGAAGAATCTTATGTGAAAGAACCCGATTTCGGTCTTTATTCACTAACTTCCAGTTATTACGACACGAGATCCACAAGAACCATTCTTCTCACCTGCTCTATTTCCAGATATCTTATCGGGAAAGAAAGGATTCTGTACCTTCACTAAAGACCAAACACTTGAGGCACCAAATTGAAACCCTTCATCCACAAGTTTCTCATTTACTAACCCGTGAGAATAGATATATATTGAGATTATGTCTGCGGGATACACACACACTCATTTATACACCTGCCTGTATGCTTTATATAAATCTCCCAATATGAGAAAATGTAATTATTCAATCACACTACAAATCTAGACTGTGCGTCTTGGAGCTATTCAGTACTTTATTCAAAAAGTGGTACTCTTAATTTGATTCACCATCTTAAGAGATACTCTTTCTTGAGGGGAAACCCAACACGAAAACTTAACCCATGAACAATACAGAGACCAAATATATAGAGCATACAGTTCAGAATGCGGTGCCCCAAAGATTTGACAGTGATATATATATATATATGTGTGTATACACACACACACACACACACACACACACACACACACACACACACACACA
>NC_068996.1:24980425-24983054 GCF_001194135.2 Octopus bimaculoides | reverse complement strand
ACACACACACACACACACACACACACACACACACACACACACACACACACACACACACACACACACAAATAAATATACTACACAGACACAAGAGCATACTATATTATTTTTGATGTGTATATAATAAAGCCATCCACCCCCTTCTTGAAATAATCAATAGTGAGTGTATATATAGTTGTCAAGCAAGAAGATTCTCTATAGCAGCAGTAGCAGAAAATATCAATAATACCGCAATTGGTTAAGCTTTACTCTATTTTGTGTAAAACGTCTATTTCGTCGTTAGTGTGTGCATATCATATATGTAAGATATAGGTATATGCCAAGCATACGTATAAAATTGTGTAGATTTAAGTGTGTGTTCATGCATACCTTATGATATATATATATATACATAAAAATATAGGGTTGCGAGTTTTTGTTTTTTAGAAATTTCACTACCAGTGGCCTAGCATGTATAAAAAGTCAATAGACAACATATTCTCAATATAAAATAGTGTACATTTAAACACAAGAGAAAACTGCCTTCAACAGGCAGTTTTTACACGCTAGAAAAAGTAGTCAAAACGACCAAAACCTCATGTGGTTTTGGTCGTTTTGACTACTAGCGTGTAAAAACTTGTTGAAGGCAGTTTTCTCTTGTGTTTAAATGTACACTATTTTACATTGAGTATATATATATATATATATATATATATATATATATATATATATATATACACACACACACACTATATATATTTTGTTAATATCAATAATGTACGGCTACTTTATAAACGTGTGTGTGTGTAAACATATACATATTACATATCGTATGGTTAATTTGCCTTCATCAAAATCTAAAATTGTATGAAGATGATTTATTAGATATATTACAAATTTCGATTGATAAATGCTTCATTTGAGCGAATAATTACAGGGGAAAACAATTCCGAAGAACAAATGTGTCTGCTCCACACGCGAGTTCGAACACCAATATAGAGACAGTTACACACTTGTAGCAAAGAATGTACATTAAGAAACTTCTACTTGCATAAACGACTTGGACGCAAACCCCCTATTTACCCTCCGCCGCAAGGTTCTCTTTCCTCGACTACTAACCTCCAACAGTTTAAAATTAAACAGAAATAAACTTAGCAACCAACACATATTCTATAATTCATCACCTCCCCCAGTCTTAACGTTAATGAATGAAAGACCTTCACACTCCTTAATCGGTATAAAAAGAGGCATAAGGCACTGATCCATTTCCGCTTCCTCATTCTATTGCCTGTCTCCAGAGCAATTAATTTTAAAAACAAAAAGAAAGAAAATTAATGCATTTGTCGTAAACACTTTTAATTCAAAAGGCGGGAAATAAATATGATAAAATAGATTATGAATAAATCCGAAACCAGAAATTAAAAGAAAGATTCCAATAACCGAATGCTGAGAGAAAAGTGATGTGTCTTTTTGCAGTGTTGCATGCAAAAATGCCATGCAAAATACAATGCAGCTACAAGTGTGAATATTTTCAAAGAGCTTCAAGGAAACAAGATACCGGCGAACGAAGTCCGCGGTGACCCGGTTCTTTGTTTTTTTGTTTTTTTTTTGTGAGATACATTGAAATAAAAACAACCTGTTTTTCATTCTCACTTTGTTGCAGAGTCGAAATAAACCAATATATCGAAATAACTTGAATGGGAAAAGAATTCTGCTTTTGACAGAAATGTCGAGATTAATGAATAACAAGAGACAGATATAAATACACGTTATATGACAGATATATGAAGTTTAACATGTGTATGAAACCTACGCACGTAGAAATTCATTTACAACTGAACCATAAACACACTACCTCAGTATTCTGGTTAATTAAAACATGTGTATACACACGTGTGAGTGAATGTTGTGAGCAAAACAGTGTTTTGTAGATTAGACATGGATGTAGACAGATATCAAAAACAAAGTGATAGACTAATATGTATAAAAAAACAGACAAGCTTATAACACAAATAGATCATGCACATGAAATAGATGTATTAAACAGAGTAAGAAGAAAAAACGGTTGATATAAATATTTTTAAAGACATAAATAGATATATAGACATATAAATGTTAGAGACAGACATACAAACATTTCAAGAGATTATACATGAAATAATATTCAATGTTTACTCACTTTCTGTGTCTACGGTGGGTACGGTCATTTCGTGAACTGATACTCCATATTTGGTATTGGCTCGGGGCACAACTTCACAATAGAAACGTTCTAATTGACTGCGGTTGTCGCTGACCGATAATTCGGAGGCCGGTTTTATGTTTTCTTTCACCAAGATATCCCCCAAAGCATCGGATTCAATGAGTCCGACAGTTTTTTTAGCATTCTCACCACCGATCGCATTCATCGTTCCTATTGCAGTAGTACGTATAGTTCGTAGTAGCAGCCCTAACAGAAGCAGCAGTAGTGATTCGAAACCTTCCTCTCTTTTTCTTCTCTGTAAATGACTCTGCCTCTTTATAGCCTCTCTATGTTGGGTGGTGACGCTTTCTTTTTCACTAACTCTCTGTCTCTTTCCCCCTCAGTTTCACTAATTCTCTCTCTTTCTTTCCCCCTCAGTTTCACTAATTCTCTCTCTTTCTTTCCCCCTCA
>NC_068996.1:24979113-24980415 GCF_001194135.2 Octopus bimaculoides | reverse complement strand
TCTTTCTTTCCCCCTCAGTTTCACTAATTCTCTCTCTTTCTTTCCCCCTCAGTTTCACTAATTCTCTCTCTTTCTTTCCCCCACACTTTCACTAATTCTCTCTCTCCCTCCCTCTATTCCCCCAACTCCTGTTCATGTTCTCTTTCTGTATACCCCATTCTCCTTTTTCTATTTTCCTCTATTTTATCTCTCTTCCCTTCCTCATTTTCCTACAGTCCCCCTCTCTCTTTCTCTTTTTCAGTCTCTCTTCTTCCTTCTATCATTCTTTCGTTCTTGACAAATGTTTCTTCTGTTTTGAGGGAACCGGCTATTTTCAGTTTTCAGTTGATTTCCATCAACACCAATAGACAGAAACGGACAGAAGAAACAAAATAAAAGTGAAAAGCGTGCTAGACTTAAAATCAGAGAATGAAAAGACAGTGTAATAGGAACAGGTAACGCAGAAAACGAGGTAGAGATGCACTTAGAAAAAACAAGCGAAAGAAGAGTAAAATTATAAAAGACAACAGTTGCTGGCTATCATACAGTTGATCTTACAATAATAAACTTGATTTTATAGATCAATTTTCTGGAATTTTGTTGATAACGAAAGTTTAGGTAGAAATATTTAAGGTGGTGGAGGAAAAATAAATATGCGTATATTTCTTTCCTGTTAAGGAATTAGAATTTCTTTTTAAGACAAGATAAATATAGAAAATAACTAAAGGAATTTTTGGAGGGGAACACCAGGTTGCTCTGGTGTGGTGCATATAAATGAATGCAGTGTGTATATTTCTATTTTAATTAAAAAACAATTTTTTCTTTTATTCTGTTTTTATGTCTATTTTCTTAGTGTTCAATTTATGAATTTATAATAATCGTTTCTGACGTAAAATATATGCATATATACATGTCAACACATACACACCTATGCATACACTCATACGAACAAGCAAACATGCATTCATGCATGCATGCACATTGATACGTACACACATACGTAACTATGCATACACAATACAAACACATATGTATACACATACACATATACAAACACATATATGCATACACATGCACACATAAACATGCATACACATGCATGCATACACACACACATATATGCATACACATACTCGCATACACATATACGCATACACATACATGCATCAACACACACACACTGGTTGAATAAGCCACTTTATTATAAATTTGGCCCTACAAAAAAGTGAAGGGATTATAGATGATAGGTAGAAAAAATAACAAAGGGCACCAGTTGCTCGGAAATAAGGGTAATTTAGGGAGTTTTTTTTTTTTTTTTTTTTT
>NC_068996.1:24974862-24977362 GCF_001194135.2 Octopus bimaculoides | reverse complement strand
GGTGTTAATAAATTTAAACTATAGGGCCCAGTGCATTGATTTACCCAGTGGCCTACAACGCTGGTGAAGGTAAAGAATATGCACACCTGGTGTTTAAGGATTAGGGCTACGCTGAAATTTTTATAGGTGTTGTGGTGTGGTGTGTGTGTACATAAACATGCGTGCACACTCCCATACCCATACACACACAAATATATAAGACCTGGTAGGGTATAAAGACATGTTATTTCCAATGAGGTACTCAACCCGAGTACTAGGCCATCAACACTCTGGATTCCAGACAAATACCAACATTCTCCAGGTGTAAAAAAATCTTCATTTCACGACGATAAATCCGTTGTGAGGGTTCAACAAAGAGTAAAATATGTGTTAAAGTATTTCTTTGTCTTATTTGGATTATATGTATATTTCAGGTAGCGACAAATTCAAAGGAAACAATGCCCTGCCATATAGAATAAAGAACTAAAAGATAAATCTGGAGTGAATAAGTATTCAATCCATAATCGCTAATCTGACAAAATATATTTCGTCAGATTAACGATTGTGGATAAAATATATATGAATGGGTGTGTAGGTGAGTGTAATTTGGTACAAACTGTAGTATCGGGGGAGGGGAGAAACAACAAAAAGTACTTTAGAGTATTTCTTCCGACTTTAGTCTGAGTTCAAATCCCACCACCGATGTCTACTTTATTTTTCATCCCCACCGGAGCTGATAAAATAAAGTACCAGTCAAGTACTGGGACGATGGTGTTAACCCCTTCCTTCTCTTAAAATTGCTGGGCCTCGTGCCAACATTTAAAACTGTTTTTGTCTGCCAATAAAAAAGAAAAACACACACACATAACCGCACGCACATACATCATTAGGTAGATTATGTAGGTGTGTTCAGGTAAGTATATATTTATGTCAAAATAAGTGTATATGTGTTGGCAATCTTTAGGTATTAGCAGACACCGTCATTCACCTCATCCCCTCCTTTTTTTTTTTTTTTCCAACCTAGTTTCTTTATCTTTGTTATAAGGGAATGTGTTTGGGTGGATTGACGCCGTCTTCTAGTACCGAAAGACTGTCAAACAGACAGACAGGTAGACAAGCAGGTAGGTAGGTAGGGAGGAAGGCAGGCAGGCAGACAGACAGACAGACAGACAGATGACGGCTATATCTTGTAACTGGCGGGCTTTCGAACCGATGTTTTTGTAATGTTTTTCTATTTCACTGAGTTCTGCATTTCGGGTGTCGATATCAAAATAATATATCTTCTCTTCCTTCACTTCACTACGCTCAAAATCTTGAATGAAATTTAGACAGATTTTAACAAATACCTGTCTTCCTTTCTCCATTTTCATACTGCTTCTTTCACTTATCTCTGTCTCATTCAGTCTATTTTTTAGTACCTTTATATATAATAATATAAATATATCACTTTATCTATCTATCTCTCCCATCTCTCTCTCCCCCCTATCACTTTGTTTAGCAACGCGTTTTCTTTCTGATATCTTGTCTATCAATCAATCAGTCTTTTCATTGCTGCAAATTGCAGGTCTCCTGTATCTGCTAACAGTTCATGTTCTACTTTTGAGTCGGATGATCGATTTATAGATAGATTGATTGACTGATAAATTAATAGATTTGTAGATAGAAAAATAACAAATGGCTAATAGACAGATACAGCAACATCTCTTCCCCTCCATAATCTCCCCTAGTATCACCTTCTATTTCTCTCCATCATATATTCTTTTATATCAACTGTCAATTGACCTAATTATAGCCCTCTTAATTTAACATTGTCACATATTCTGTATTATATAAATGAAGAGAGAGAGAGAGAGAGAGGATAGCAGACAGACAGAATTATTCGTATTTTCCGAAATAGTAAAATTAAGTGGGCATTATGTATTGCTGAATTTTACTGAGTATAAGCTACATCCCATAGAAGAGGAAAGACTCAGTTAAAACAGTTTAGAGACCTGACTAGTTCATATCTAGTCACGAGCATTGCATTGTATCTATGGCCAAGATATTTAAATATCAACAGCCCAGTCTAGCTAGCTGTAAGTAGGTGCCACAATGTGGTATAGCTCACTATACTGTGTCCATGACCAACACACTTAACTGTCAACAGTCCACTATCTGAGTAGGACCCACAGTCTAGTAGAGTTCACTGTATTATATCTGTGACCACATTGCCTAACTTTTAACAGTTTAGCTGTAAGTAGGTCCTATAATGTGGTATAATTTACTAATTCATATTTATATCTTCCCTATTTTTTTTATTGGTTTCACTTGCAGTTATCATCATATAACTTGTTCCTGGGTGTATACCATCGGATTCAAACTTGCAACCTTTATTCTGAGAGTAACACTTACCAAAGAGGCCAGTGTTCATATGTGTGTGTGTGTGTGTGTGTGTGTGTATGATTGCATATATGTGTATGTGTATGTGTGTATATATATATTATGTATGTATATATATATATATATATATATATATATATAT
>NC_068996.1:24970912-24974061 GCF_001194135.2 Octopus bimaculoides | reverse complement strand
ATATATATATATATATATAATGAAGAAATAAGTGATATAGATATCCACTTTATACAGCTCAACCGATTAGCACTCTGATAGAGCTTCAGGAATATAAAATTAAGGAGGAGAGAGAATAGATTCAAAGGTCGATGTATATATTCATTCAATCCATATTAATGAAATTCTCCATGGTATACAAAATGCTTACATAGAAACATTCATCTATATGATATATAAAAAAATTTCTAAGAATTTATAAATACATACATATATACGGAAATTTATAAATATATAAAAATTCATAGACATATATAAATTTATAAACATATAAAAATTCATAAATATAAATATATAAAACTACAAGTCCATAAATGTACTTGCAAAGTCCAAATGTTCGAATTTGAATCAACGAAGAGGCTCATAAAGCGGATGTAAAATGATTCATAAAGAGTCTGAAACATGTATAAAGTCTATGTATAAAGTTTTTTGGCCATTTTGAAAGGATATAGGTTACTATGGATGAGCTAACTCCAACCATAGCAATATTCTATATTTCTCTCATCAGAGTCAATAGAATCCCAATGTTTAAACTTTAAAAGAAATGGTGTGTTAAATAATTTAATAAAAATCGAATGTTTGATCAGACCATTTTCTTTGGGCATATGATGTTAAAGGCTAAAATGTATTATGACACTAATTGATGTCTTTATTTGTCACTACGGCCATAACACAGAGGGGACAGACAGAACACCACAGTGGGGACAAAAAACATAAAAATGAATGAAATATGAAAAGATGTATATAAAAATCATAAAAATAAATGATGAAATGGCTGCATTGAGCCCCACTCTCAAACAGTACCACTAAACAGTTAATTTATACAATTTTTCAAAAGTCTTTCTTTTTCCTTTTTTCATCTTTTTTTTTCCTATTTTTAATAAGTCTATTTCTTTTTTTTTTTTAAATGACTCCTCTATGAAAGTTCATCAAGGGTATTAAATCCTCATGCTTGACTACTGATGGTAGTTTTTCAAATTCTATTGCTTCCCCCAAACGATTTACATCATTTCCAAATAGTTCTTTTAGTCTGCTATACCTCTCTTTGTCAATCACTATTCCCTTGATGTGTTCTGGGTATTTTTCTAATGGTAATCTAATTCTTGTGACTGATTTTAACTTCGTTATCTTCCGCTCGATAGTGGTGCTTTTCGCGTATGTGACTATGTGCTACTTTTTCTTTTTAGCATTTGCTTGTTTTTGTGATGGACCTGAGCCATCTGAGTGAGTCGTTTTTCCTGGTTCCTCCATTGGTACACTGAAAAAATCTTCCACGTTTATGTTTCCACTATGTGCCGCAATGCTTCTTCTGCCTCCACATCACCTTCCATTGTTGTTGCCACTGTTGGTGCATCTAACCAGCTCCTTGGCACCTCCTTCTCTATTTCTTTCATCCTTTTCTGGCTCTCTGGTGGCGAGCTCACTCACTCTTTTCTCTTCCTCCTATTCACAACAGTAAATGGCTCCTCTTTGTTTTTCTCTGCTTCCGGTAATGCCACTTCAGCAGTTTGTCCTTCGCATTGTTGTTCCTCCTCTTTGTTTTCTTGCTGGGGGCACCTTGCTCTCATGTGACCTTTTTGTCCACATAAGAAACATGTTGGTGGTCTGCCCTCCACCACCACTCTCAGCTTAATGTCCTCTGGCAGAATAATCTCTTCTACAATTCCATGCCAGTCTTTTAGTCCTACTTGAATTGCCCTCTTGAAGCCATAACCCCAACAATTCACTTTTAACGTTCTGGTTATTTTAAAAATGTTTGCCTCGTCTTCTATTCCATGCATGACCGCTGCTACCAGCCATGCTTCCTTAATCCTGTGGGGTACCCTGCCGATTCTTACTCTGGTGACATGTTTGCCACAGTAAGTCGGCAGCAGTACCCATTCTTGTGTCCTTATCGGTACAGTGGAGTGCTTTACGGCGTCTTCCTCATTGGCGAACCTAACCTCCACTGTGCCATACTTCCTTCTTTGCATGTAAAACATGGTCAGTCTTTTTATGTCTCCAAGACATTCCTCTATTGCCTCTATTGAGGTAATCTCTATCTTTTTCATAGAGGTGGATAACTACCTTATCAAAATGGCCTATAGACATTGTTCATCAATTCTTCCGGTGGGGTCAGCTTCAAACTGGCCACTTCCCTTTCTGACAATTTGCTTCCTTCCTTCCATTTCTTCAGCTTTATCTTTATCTCGTGTACTTCAAGGGTATTGGTATTAATACTTTGTGTTGTTGCAGATGCATAACTTGCGACAAGCTCCATCTCTCCTCTTTTCTCCACTTCTCCCATAAATGGGGAAGAAACAATTGCCCCCCAAAAAACAGGCAAAAACAGCAACAAAAATTAAAACAATTTAACAAATCCTGGTTCACCTACACAGGGAGACCTTCAACAAATATATAAATATATATACTTTTATTAAAGCTGCTAGGTATTTTGAGTTCAATTTTCCAATTTTCTCTGCCTTGCTTTGCATTTATGTGCTTATTTGTGTGTGTGTGTATATATATATATATATATATATATATATATATAAATATATATTCTTTTATTTTTTAACTTGTTTCAATCATTTGACTGCAGCCATGCTGGAGCACACCTTTAGTTGAGCAAATCGACCCCAGAAATATTCTTTGTAAACCTAGTACTTATTCTGTCGGACTCTTTTGTCAAACCACTAAGTGACGGGGATGTAAACACACCAGCATCAGTTGTCAAGTGATGGGGTGGAACAAATACAGACCAGATAACAAACACATGCATACATATATATACATATATACGATGGGCTTCTTTCAGTTTCTGTCTGCCAAATTCACTCACAAGGCTTTGGTTGGCTTGAGGCTATAGTAGAAGACACTTGGCCAAGGTGCTACACAGTGGGACTGAATCCAGAACCATGTGGTTGGGAAGCAAGCTTCTTTATTTCATAAAATTTGCCACATGGGCAGTACACAGAGGGGACACTACAACACATGTGGGGACATAGAACAATTAAAAATATAAAAATAAATTATGATATAATGAATGATACATGAAAATGCACGTGAATAACAAATTAAAAAATATGATAACATGAATGATATCTGAAAATGGAAATATGAAGAGTGTG
>NC_068996.1:24969423-24970620 GCF_001194135.2 Octopus bimaculoides | reverse complement strand
CCTCTCTTTTGTCCTCCGTCTCCACAACTGGTTCGTCTGCTACTTCATCTATTCCTTTCTTCTGTAGAGGGCAGTGTGCTCTAATGTGGCCCTTTTGGCCACATTTAAAACAACGTGGGATTCTGCCCTCCACCCACACTCTCAACACAATTTCTCCCAACGTCATGGTCTCCGCCAAACTTTCTATCTGCTTCTCATCCGCCTGCAGGATGAGATCCAGTGATTTCCCTCTCCATCCTCCTTCCGTTTCCGTGGCTTGGAGGACAGCCACCTTCTCACTTCAATATCAGGTGGGATTGCTTCCACCCTTACCTTGGAAGTCCTTCTTCCAAGATATGTGGGGAGAAGCACCACCTCTTCCGTCCTTGCCACAACATTCGCCATCCTCCTCGCCTCCTCCACTGTCCTAAACTGGACGACCACTGTTCCGTATCTCCGTCCCTTGGTCATGTACACCATTTGGTTTGTTTGCTTCCTCAGCGCTTTTTCTATTTCTGCCTCCATCTGTTCAGCTTTCTTACTCTTTAACGGGTATACCTTATAGGTGATAGTTTTCCTCTCCATTTGCTCCATGATTCTTTTAGGGGGCGACAACTTCACGTCGCCACCCACCTTCTGCATCATTTTTCCATATTCCTTTAGTTCAGCCAGGTCTACATCCTTCTTCTTTACCTCCGCCACCTCAGAAAAACTTTTTGTTTTCTCTAACATTCTGTCCATTTTTATCACCGCCTGCACCAGCTCTTCCTCCGATGAAGAAAATTCAGGTCCGCTAACGTCTGAATACATTTCCACAAGGGCTGCCAAGCAGCACAAAAATCCTGTCCGACTCTCAAAAACACAAACCAGCAATTGAATCAAGCATGCACAGTAACTGGAAGCAAGCTTCTTACCACACACCCACTCCTGTGCCTATATATATATATATATATAAATATATATATATATATAAGTTCACTTAAAGGTTAAAAACCTCATTAAGGGATAATATTAATTTAATTATCTCTATTTTCTTGTAGTAAAGATTGTTTGCCAACATAACATGGCAGTCCTGGTTTAGGACTAATGTTGCTGGTTTAGGACTAATGTTGCCATGTTATGTTGGCAAACAATCTTTACTGCAAAGCACTGTTGCTGAATATCTCACGTTGTGAGATTTGAAAATGGTAATTTCCTCTATTTTCTAATTTTTAAAAG
>NC_068996.1:24963057-24969409 GCF_001194135.2 Octopus bimaculoides | reverse complement strand
ATATATATATATATATATATATATATATATATACATACATACAAGGTGCAATGGGTAAATCGGCAACGTTTTATGTTTTTAATTTCGCACATGTGCATTGTTTGTCTTTGATTTTGTTGACTACACAGTAAGTAGGGTCAGTTGGATACCATCTGTGAGAAAAACAGTACCATGATGCAATTCACTCTGCCTGAAATTTGGAAACAATATGCTGTAATACCTGGCATTCAAGCCAGAAGCTCCAATACGAACATTTCAGAGTATTTGAGTGTCAATCTGAGGACATGGCCCGAGAGTGATAAAAGTCAAACATTCAGTGAACATCATGGTGTTTGGAGTGATCACTAGTGATGGTAATGTTATGCCTCCATTCATCTTCCCACACAGCCTCAGACTCAACACTGAGGTCTACATCAAGTGCCTGGAGGAGATAGTGCTGCCCTGGATCAAGAGGATTGCTTCTGGAAGACTCTATGTCTGGCAACAGGACTCTGCACAATGCCACACAAATAGGAGAACCCAGTCATGGCTGTCAGACAATTTCGGAAACTACATCACCTGTAACATCTGGCCACCTCCTGGACTGTAACCCCCTTTATTATTATATGTGGGGTGCAGTTGAGTAAGAGACCAACAAAACTCCTTGTAACACCAAAGACGAACTGAAGGCAAGGATTATGGCAGCATTCATCAAGGAGACCAACCAGAAGAGTTGCAGGAGATTCCAAAGTCATCTGGAGGCCATGGTTGAAGCCAATGACGATTTTATTGAATAAATTTACTCTTTAGTATTTCGAGATATTTTCATGTAATTTTGGAAAATAAATCTGTTAAAATGAGATGTCTGTGTTGTTTTCATTTTTGTATAATTCCGACAACTGTTTATTCACCACACCTTGTATGTATATATATATTCAAATATAAAATAGAAGCATGCTATTATAATAATCCTTATTTACCACACAAGACGTACATTACCTGTGTGTTTGCCAGAGGCTGTGGTTTGGCATAGTGGAAATTACTCGCTCAAAGTGCCTGATGTTAAAATGCCTAAAAGTTATGGACAGGTTTGAAAACTCACCCAAACCCCATTCAAGAGTGTTTGGGTGTCAGTCTGAGGACATGTCCCGAGAGTAATAAAAATCAAACATCCAGTCAACATCATTGTGTTTGGAGTGATCACTAGTGATGGCAATGTTATGCCTCCATTCATCTTCCTACACAGCCTCAGACTCAACACTGAGGCCTACATCAAGTGCCTGGAGGAGATAGTACTGCCCTGAGTCAAGAAGGTGGCTTCTGGAAGACTCTATGTCTTTCACAATTTTCAATGTCCATCATTCCTGAATGTGATCTGGGGTGGGTTGTCTCACCTGTTTGTGACTTTCAGGTGTTTTAACACCTGGTGCTTTGAGGGAGTAATCTCCACCATGTCAAATCGCAGCCTACTGACAAATACACAAGGCATATATATTAAGCATGTGTGATCGATAATGATATAAATACATATGTATGTATACATACATACATAGATACACAAACACACACATGCATACATATATACACATACACCTACATACACACACACACACACACACACAAACATACGTACATACATGTATACATATATGGTGGTTACCTATTCCTTTTGCAGTATCTGACCACCTCCTGTACCTACACCTTAGATCTATCATGGTGTCTGATGTGGCTTTTTAAACCAGACAATGTTTTGAAAAGATACTCACATAAATTGCATATCTTCTTTGGACCACCAAGAACTGCAGTTAGGTTCTGATCTTTGTGGATCTTAAAACACATACATACATACATACATACACATACACACATATCTGGTTTCTTTTATACCCAGTTTATCTCTC
This sequence comes from Octopus bimaculoides, assembly GCF_001194135.2. Taxonomy (NCBI): domain Eukaryota; kingdom Metazoa; phylum Mollusca; class Cephalopoda; order Octopoda; family Octopodidae; genus Octopus; species Octopus bimaculoides. The sequence continues at coordinate 24,967,529 of NC_068996.1, read as the reverse complement.
AATTCATTTACACATTGTTATTCGCAACCACTCAAATGGCACATCCAATATACCATGCTATAATGTTGTCAGTCATCTCATGTTATCCAGCACTCTATTAATCATTAAGCAAAATAAGCACAGGCTTAGAGCACCAAGGGAAGGGAAGTGCACTACAGAAATGGTAAATGGTTTACAGAACATAAGAAATCACTTTAAACTTGCTAAAGTAAACATTATTGATTGTGCCTTTCCAAATGTAGACATTACCTTTCAAGTATTTTTAACATTAATCATTACAAATTGCTCAGCTGAGTGTTCATTTTCTCAGTTGTATGTTGAAAATCCCATCTGAACAACTATGCAAAAATAGTGATAGATGCCATATCACTACGAAGTATAGAAGCAGATTTGTTATGTAGTATTAATTTTGAGGATCTGATCAAAGACTTTGCAATTAAAAAAAGTAAGAGAAAACTTAACAAATATAAATTAAGTGGAAGTATACAAAAATAAACATTATTTTCCAACTTACAGTTAATTTTTCTTCATTTTGCAAAATAAAAATCATCATTTAATGTCTGCTTACCAGATGGGTTAGACAATTTTACTGGAACTGCACCACGTTCCAGTCTGGTTTGGCATGGTTTCTATGGCTGGATGCCCTTCCTAATGTCAACTACTCCAAGAGTGTAATGGATGCTTTTTATGTGCCACCAGCATGGGCACCAGTTATGTGACACCAGCATTGGCCATGACTTGGTTTGACATGTCTTCTCAAGCACAGCATATCATCACCAAAGGTTTCAGTCACTTAATAGTTTATTATTGTTTATATTTTGAATTGCATATATGTGGGGGCACAAAAGTCTTTTAAGTGCTTAGGACCTCTATTGGTTTTAATCTGGCCCTGCTGTTATCAGGTAAAATTTGAAAAGCTGCACACGAAATCACATGGCTGGTCATATCAACTTACAACTGTTTTCTTTTCTCCACCACTACCTGAACAGTGTTCTTCACCCTCTCTTTCAAGTGTAACCACACCAGCTTGTGCCCTCTTTGTTGTTAAGTTTCCATGTTTTTCATTTGATTAAAAAATTTTGTCTAAGGTGTTCAGAACTTCCTTTACACTCCTAGATGTTAGAACCCTTGGTAGTTGCTTTGTTTGTCTAAACCATACCCATAGCATCAGCTCTGTATAAATACAGCTTTTATGTTCTAAACAGAACACTTAAATTTGATAAGGAATTGGCAGAATGTAGTGTTATTTTGAACATAGCTCTGATACTATGCTTATTGCAGATTCTCTGAATTTTCTCAGACAAAAACAGAGTGGAATTTGGTCTTTACTTCTGCTTTGAGCATGAGAATGAGTTAGGTATTTGTTATTCAGGAATGAATATTTCAGGTAACTCATTTTTTTACAGTTAGCAGATATATATTCGTATACATTGTTTTGTGTCTGAAGCTATAGGTATTTAACAATTTAATTATGAAATAATCATATGGCATGAGCAGTTAATTGATAAATAGACAGATAGATAGACAGATAGATAGATAGATAGATAGATAGATAGATAGATAGATAGATAGATAAATGGATGGATAAATTATGTTATGCACACATTCTTGCATGTGCACGGATACACAGACACACAGACACACACACACACACACACACACACACACACACATGCATAGTGAGAGAGATACAGATAAATCTAGATAGATATATATATATATAAATAGAGAAATTATTAGTTCTAAATATCTGAGCGAGAAACATGCAGCAACAGTACGACAGAGTAAAGCTTATTTGTCAACATAGAGTGGCAGTCCTGGTTAGGACAAATATTGCTGTTATTTAGCCACTGGAAAACATCGTTTCCAGCTGGCTATTGATGCACTAATTGGTTCCTTATATTTTCGGACAAGGGGGATGGTGTTCTCACTCAGCTCAAAGCAATATCTGTGTACCAATGGTTTCTGGGTTATTTCCCTACATCAGCACAAAATAATCGCTTGGCTAGAGATGGTGACATTAGTTCTTGTTCAAAGTATATACTTTTCAAAGTGACTCACAGTCAAAGTGACACACACACACACACATATGTGTGTGTGTGTGTGTTAACAGAAATAGTATTATTTCTAAATCTCTGAGAGAGATATATACAGTAACATTTCTTTAAAGTAAAATTTAATTGCCAACATAATAAGTCTGTCCTGGATGGGACATTGTTACTGTTTATTAGCCCCAAGAAACATTGTTTCAAGCTGGCTATGTGACATATTATCTGTGTCCTTATATTTTTGAACCAGGAATTCAACATCCCTGCCCCAGCACAAAACAACATCTGTGGACTAGTTTCAGGGTTATTGCTCTTCATCAACACAGAGTAGCTGCTTGGCTAGGTGGCGTTGCTGAATTCATGGTTCGAACATATAGATTTCAATGTGACACACAGCCACTGATCTATAAATAGAATAATAATAAACAGTAACAATGTCCCTTACAGGACAGCCAAATTATGTTAGCAATTAAATTTTACTTGATATATATATATAAGTATATATAAATATATATATATGTATATAGATATGTGTGTGTATACACACACACACACACACACACATATATATATATATATATTATTTACCCAAAGCCGGTTACCCGGTTTCCATGGTATACAAGTGACTAAGATCACAACATTCTCCATTGCAGGGTGCAAGATCAGCAAATTTGCAATTTTGATGGGAGGGGCAAGTTGATTACAGTGACCCCAGTACTTCACTGGTACTTTCTTCTGTTGACCCCACTGATATGAAAGGCAAATGCAGAAAGTAAAAAGTCAGAATAAATGCCGCCAAGGATTTTGTCCCATGTGCTAATGATTTTGCTGGATTGCCTTGTGTGTGTGTGTGTGTGTGTGTGTGTGTGTGTGATAGAGGTAATGACAAGTGATTGTGACTTTGACAATTTGCTGTACTTGAGAAGACTCATCAAGCCAAGTGAAATTGTAGTTGTGTGGCCAGTGCCGGTCACATGTAATAGGCATCCACTGCACTCTGTAGAGTGGTTAGTGTTAGGTAGAGCATCCAGCCATAGAAACCAAGCCAAAATCAATCTGGAACCTGGCACAGCTCTCTGGCTTGCCATTTCCAGTCAGACAGTTTAACCCATGCCAACATAGAAAGCAGATGTTAAATAATGATGATGATATATAATTCATTCATTCATTTTTTTATTCATTTTACCATGCTCTGATGGCTCAGATGGATATATCATTAATATTCTATGCCAGCATGGAAGACAAACATTAACGGTTATATAATATATTGTATATATTATATTATTGTTTTACAGCCTGATGCCCTTCCTGTTTCTAACACCTATCTATTTTTCAAGTAAGGGCTCTCTTATTTTATATGTTTGAAGGTATAAAGCGAGCAGATAATTTATTGCCTGACAAAATGACAACAATGCTGGCTCATAGCAAGCAGATTTCATAGAATACAATTGTAAAGAAAAACACACATATACATACATGCACAAATACATATATTAATAAAAGTTTGACTTCACATAACTTGAGGTTTCATGTGCACATCCACTCTATCAAATGTTCTGAGATGAGGTGGACATGTCTACACACCCATGAAACTTTAAGTAATGTGGAGCTGAGCCAAACAGTTATTAAATACTTATAACTCTGTGTTGACTGATACTTTCTATCATTCCTTCACTCAATTTTGTGTGTGTGTGTGTGTGTGTGTGTGTGTGTGTGTATAAATGCCGATCTCTAACTGTGGAAGGAACCTGTGGTAGAGGTAGACTCAGGAAGACATGGGACAAGGTGATGAAGCATGATCTTTGAATGTTGGGCCACATGGAGGCAATGACAAGTGACTAAGACCTTTGGCGATATGCTGTGCTTGAGAAAACCTGTCAAGCCAAGTGAAATCACAATTATGACCGATGCCAGTGTTGTGTAACTGGCACTCATGGCATGACACATAAAAAGTACCCTTCAAATATTGGGCGATATGTTATGCTTGGGAAGACCCATCAAGCCAAGTAAAATTGTAGTTGTGGTCAAGGCCAGTGTCATATATCTGGCACCTGTGCCAGTGACATGTACAAAGCCCCCTTCAAGACAGTGACAAGTGACCAAGACTTTTGGCAATATACCGTGCTTGAGAAGACCTGTCATGTCAGTGCTTCGTAACTGGCACCCATGCCAGTGGCACGTAAAAAGCATCCACTACACACTTGGAGTGGTTGGTATTAGTAAAGGCATCCAGCTGTAGAAACCATGCCAAATCAGATTGAAATCTGGTGCAGCTCTCCAGCTGACCAGTTTTCAGTCAAGCCATTCAACCCATACCAGCATGAAAAAAACGGACGCTAAATGATGATGATGGTGGTGGTGGTGGTGGTGGTGGTGACAGTGACGGTGGTGACGGTGACGGTGGTGATGGTGATGGTGGTGGTG
>NC_068996.1:24958013-24962441 GCF_001194135.2 Octopus bimaculoides | reverse complement strand
ACACACACACACACACACATAGGCACATTAAAACATATATGAATAAAGCCTATTATACACTTCAAAAACTGTTTTTTTTTGTTGGTGTTTTTTGTGAACCAGAACAAAATTCAAGGAGGCTTGTAATTTCATAAAAGATACTTGGCCTTGTGCATACAAGGCATTAATAATTCATTTCTTTTATTCAACCTATTGGTGCTTTGAGTCAAAGTTCTCAGTTTTTTGTTCGATCAAAAGTCACACCACATCTATGTTTTGAAGCTCCCACTCCTGTAAGGTTGTGCTTTAGATAAAATAGACCAGCTAATTTTGAATTCATGAGGACTTGTCTCATACAAGAACCATATAAACTTTTTCAGAAGCTGTAGTAAATTTTCTGTTAGGGCTAACAAATCAATATTTTTGCTTGTAATGACATCTTTTGAACGTGTGTTCTATTGCCCCAATATATGTTTTAGGTTTCAAAAAATATTCAGGCAGTCAATATTTAAAAGAAAATCAGGTTTGGTTTACTAGCCAATAATCAAAAACGAGTTACCCTCAGTGACTAGCCATTGCTTCTGTGAAGTCCAAAGTTCAAAGATCATGCTTCACCACCTCATCCCATATATATCATTATTTAACACTAATTTCCCATGCTGTCATGAGACAGACATTTTGAAGGACCTGGCAAGCTGCAGGGTGTGCCAAGCTTCAGTGTCAACTTTGACACGGTCACTGCAACTGGATGCTCTTCCTAACACCAATCATCTTACAGTGTGTACTAGATGCTTTTTTTTTCATGCCACTAGCAATAGTGAGGTTGCCAAGTATGTTGTGAGGTAGAAAAGGAAGGGAAAAGCCCTTGTGAATATACAGGATGGAAGTCATTAGGAAAGGGGAGGAGGCTTTATGCCAGGTGCTCAGAGGCTAAAGTAAGATGGAGGGACAAACACAGATGTTTTGCTATAGGGGACACACATGGCTACCCAACATTATATAAGGGTGAGTAGTAGTAACTGGGAAGAAGATAAAGAGATGAATGAAGGAGTACCAGGGCAAACTCCCAGGGTACAAGAAGGTGAGCCTAAGAGAGGATATGATGAGTGGATCCAGGGGGGGGGGAAGAGTGGGTAGTTTTATAAGAGTGTGAGGGAAGAGTAACAGGTGTTTAGAGATGGGGGTAGGGGTGAATATAACGAATGAGCAATGGTGGATGTGCATTAGTGGGAAATGTCAGTGGATCAGGAGGCTAGATCATAAGGTAGAGGGGTGAGGTACTGTATAAAGGAGTGTTGGAGACGGAGAGGTGGGATACATAAAATGGGTATAGTGCGTGGGGCATGATGATGGATATGAGAGGCTGTTAAGAATGGAGCATGATGGTGGATATGAGAGGCTGTTAAGCAGGTATGTAAGGTGATAAGATGTAGAATGGTAGAAAAGGGAGCTGTCTAGAGGACAGAAAGGAGGTCTTTGGTAAGAATAATGTAGGAAAGGAAGGGAGGATAATGAGAATAAGGGATGGAATGCTCCAGGTGTGGAGGAGTTAATTGGCAGTGCAGGAGATTACAGCTGCTGAGTAGTGCTATAGACAAAGGAGTGATGGGGAGTGGGGACACTGGGTGTTAGAGAATTGAGGCAAAGTGAGTCATAAGCCTATACAAGCTGTTTTTAGGACATCATTTTTACGATAATGGATGGGTCTCAAGTACAGTGGATCACCTATAATCTCAGTCTTTTGTCATCTCCTCAGTTAGGCTCAACATCTTGATATCCACCTTTATTACTTTATTCTGTTTTCTTAGGCCTCCCTCTTCCATAAGTTCCAACGCAATTTAAGTGATTGACACTTCTTTATGTAGCAGCTCTCATTCATATACGTCACATGACCATACCAGTGTAGTCTTCTCCCTTGCACACTGCATCTGATTCCTCTTATGCCTAACTTAGCATTTTATAACTTAGCACTTTGTTCAACATGTACACTAATATTGCACTTCCAACAGAGTATATTAGTTTCATTCCACTCTAATCTTTGCATGTCCTCTGCATACATGACCCTTGTCTCACTATCATCTAGCATTGCTGTTCGTACACATGCATTATACAATCTATCCTTCACTTGGAGAGAGAGAGAGAGAGAGAGAGAGAGAGAGAGAGAGAGAGAGAGAGAGAGAGAGAGAGAGAGAGAGAGAGAGAGAAAGGCAGATAGACAGGCAAGCAAGCAGAGACAGAGAGACTTTTTGGAGATAGCATAGGTAATAGCTCTCTGAACTTTTTCCACTCTATTCTTATTTGTAACAACTGTATTTTCAGAACATCATCCTCCACCACTAACTGGATCACCTAGGTAACAGAAAATATCTACTACCTCTTGGTAACTTCCAGGGCATTAGAGAAAATCAGTTTCCTGCGTAACCTTAGTGTATATTGCTTCAATATGTCTTCCACATACAAACACTACTTATTCTGTTAACCTTCCTATGCTTCCACTGCACCTTTTTGAGTATCCAAAGTTTGCATTAGGTACACCATATGAAATTCCTACCTTTGTTTTTCCAACATAATGAGCAAGGTCATTCACATGAGGGGAGGTGATACAGCCTGTTTCCCTACTTACAAGAACTTTGGTCTTTGCTAAGTTAACTTTGAGGCCTTTTGATTCTAGGTTCTGCTTCCATACCTAGAATTTTTCACCAGGCTGTCAGTAATAGGAACTTATTAAGAGTTTGTGGTATGAGACTAAACCACATTGACCAGGTACCTGTTACTGACAGCTAGACAAACTGATTGGTCAATTGTTGTCTAAGACTGAATGACATTGAGCTGGCACTTATTTATGGCAGCTTGGTAACTGGAGTTAATGTACACAAAAATATCTGTTCTGAAGCACAATAAAATCATTGCAGTGAATCTGATCATTTACGTCGTATTATTCCAAGTGAATACTCACCCTTTTACAATTTATTCAAATTCTACTGTATTTCTCTCTAATAACTCTGATACTATGTCTAAAACTTTCAGCTTATCAATACTAGAATAACATCACTCACAAAAATACACACACATGCACATAGAGACTTATATGTATATATATATATATATATATATATATATATATATATATATATATATATATATATATATATATATATATATATATATATATATATATACACACACATTTATATGTGTATGTACATGCATACATGTAGTGTATGTATGTGTGTGCGTGTGTGTGTGTAGTGTCTCTATTTCTCACCTTCTTTTATACAATTAGACAAATATACCAAAATAACACTGTGCCACCCATCCCCCCACAATTTCTCTCTCTTTCAAACAAACACACACACATACACACTCAGAAACAACACAAACACATACATTAGCCTCATATATCACTAACATTTTGATATTCACACACACATAAATAACATAAATACATTGTTGAGCTTAAGGCAGCAAGCTGCCAGAAACGTTAGTACACTGGGCGAAATGCTTAGCGGTATTTTGTCTTCTGCTACGTTCTGAGTTCAAATGCCACCGAGGTCAACTTTGCCTTTCATCCTTTCGAGGTCAATTAAATAAGTACCAGTTACGCACTGGGGTCGATGTAATCGACTTAATCTGTTTGTCTGTCCTTGCTTGTCCCCTCTATGTTTAGCCCCTTGTGGGCAATAAAGAAATAAGAAACATTAGTACACTGGGCAAAATGCTTAGAAGTATTTAATCTGTCTTTATGTTTTGAGTTCAAATTCCACTGAGGTCGACTTTGCCTTTCATCCTTTCGGGGTCGATAAATTAAGTACCAGTTGTGTCCTGGGGTCGATATAATCGACTGGCCTCCTCCCCCAAAATTTTTGGCCTTGTGCCTAGGGTAGAAAAGAAATATGTTGTTGAGCTAATGAGGGAGCATTTGCATGGTTGTTGAATCTACTAAAAATAGCAGCCAAATCTCCATTAGATTACATCCCATCATCTTAGAGAGAAACAAGTGTGCTGTTAATGTGGTCTTAGTTTTACTGAAAAAAAAAACAAAATAGAATAAGAAGTGATGGTCATAGGTGGAATGCTTTTAAAAGCAGGTTTGTTGGATCAGAGCTCACCTTGTACTGAGCAATAACACCACCACCAACAACAACAACATCACCAACAACAAAAACAACAACCAAACAACTACAATCACAACACCAATAACAATAACATCAGCAGGAACAACAACAACACAACAACACAACAACAACAACAACAACAACAGCAGCAGTGACAATAGCAGCAGTAACAACAACCATAACAGAAACAACATCAAACATTAACATTAACAACAGCAACGATGTTATAGGTTCAAGCTGACAAATGAGATGGTTTTGTTATATTTCTTGTTGTTAGTTTCCTCTTCTGTAAACAGTAATCATTATCACATTCTCTCTCCCTCTCACCTCTCAC
>NC_068996.1:24950993-24951944 GCF_001194135.2 Octopus bimaculoides | reverse complement strand
CATGGGTTGGACGATTTGACTGAGGACTGGTGAAACCGGATGGCAACACCAGGCTCCAATCTAATTTGGCAGAGTTTCTACAGCTGGATGCCCTTCCTAACGCCAACCACTCAGAGAGTGTAGTGGGTGCTTTTTCGTGTCACCCGCACGAAAACAGCCATGCTCGAAATGGTGTCTTTTATGTGCCACCCGCACAAGCCAGTCCAGGGGCACTGGCAACGATCTCACTCGAAAATCCTACGGGAGCCAGTCAGGCGGTACTGGCAACGGCATATATATATACATATAAGAGGGATGACCTCTAAGTGGACATCCATTGTGCTAGAAGACCACCTATGGTCTGACCACTAAGAAAAGATTGTTCTCAAGAAAATTCAGCAAAAGCCAGAACGTAAGTGAGCAAGACAAATGAAAAGATACAAAATATAAAGATTAATTTGCAGAAGTATACATGAGATGTCTGTAATTGGTAGAACTATATACATGCTCAATCTCATGTGGACGTCTCATGTATAGTTCTGCAAATTATATTGCTATGACGATCACACTGATGAGTTGCAGACATTTACGTAAGTAATTACGTAAGTGGCAACAACAAAACCGGGTTTGCGATTAATCTTTACATTTTGTATCTTTTCATTTGCATTGCTCGCTTACGTTCTGGCGTTTGCTGAATTTTCTTGAGAACAATCTTTTCTTAGTGGTCAGACCATAGGTGGTCTTCTTCTAGCATAATGGATGTCCATTTAGTGGTCATAATATATGTATGTAATATAATCTTATATGTATGTAATATAATTTTTCTGAATCTTCAGATTTTCCAATATGCTAGGCCACTGGTTATAAATTGATATTAATCAAATTAATATTCAATTTTTCACCCTTATTATTTAAATAATATATGTATATATATGTATATATATATAAATATATATATACATGTGTATATAT
>NC_068996.1:24943604-24950807 GCF_001194135.2 Octopus bimaculoides | reverse complement strand
ATATATATATATATATAGATAGATAGATAGAGAGAGAGAGAGAGAGAGAGAGAGAGAGAGAGAGAGAGACAGACAGACAGACGGACGGACGGACGGACGGACGGACGGACGGACGGACAGGCAGGTAGGCAGGCAGGTAGGCAGGCAGGCAGACAGACAGATGTATATGCAGGTATGTTGTGAATATACATTGTGTTACTTATATAATTGTGATTGTTTTAGAGTAGACAGCACTAATTTTAAGGCTAATAAATGCCCCTTTACCATTCTCTCTCTCTTTCTCTCTCTCTCTCCCTCTCCTATTATATTGTGAGTCGTGGGCCGTAAATGCTTGTATGTACTTGGGTTCTGTTCCCCACCCCTTTCATTCTCTTTGCTTTGTCAAGCATTTCTCTGTCTATGGTGTTATTCAGTTATCCTAATCCCCTGAGAGCAGAATAGGTGCATTACCTCCCTTAACTCTTCCCCCCACCCCAAAACCACTTCCATTTCTCATTATCTTCCCACTGCCCACTGTTTCCACTACTCACCGCCTTTCTGTGCCCTTCAGCTATGCTCTATCTCCTTCTTATTTCTTTATTGCCCACAAGGGGCTAAACATAGAAGGGACATACAAGGACATACATAGGGATTAAGTCGATTACATCGATCCCAGTGCGTAACTGGTACTTAATTTATCGACCCCGAAAGGATGAAAGGCTAAGTCAACCTCGGCGGAATTTGAACTCGGAACGTAACGGCAGATGAAATACTGCGAAGCATTTCGCCCGGCGTGCTAACGTTTCTGCCAGCTCACCGCCTTTGCTCTATCTCCCTCTGCTATATTCCAGCCTTAACACTTCCTTTATCTCCAACCACTCCCAATGCCTGCACATATCTAACATACCCTCCACCCACACACACACACACTGAGCCACACCTATATCTCTCACCATCACTTGCTACAGTCACCTCTATCCCGACTCTAACCATCTCTCATATTTTTATGAAACTTCTCCCTCTATCCCTACTCCTGCTCACTCACCCAGTCCAATCCTCTGTATCACTTCACCTATATTCCCCACCCCCACTGTACCTTGAGAGTATGTCCACCACCATCTCTCCCACTTTCTCCCTCTTCATCTTTCTCTCTAAGTCTTTCTTTCTCTCCTTTCTTTCCCTGTATCTCTTCTTCAGCAAGACACCTATCTCTATCCCTCTATTATACTTCTCATCAACTAGTACAAAGCCACTTCAGTCAATATTATTTCCCCTTCCAGTCAAAGGGGGTCTTTGTCTTGCAAGTTACTTGGGACCCTGCTGGTGCTGGTGTCACATAAAAAGTACCCAGTACATTCTGCAAAGTGGTTGGTGTTAGGAAGGAAATCCATCCATAGACAACATGTCAAAACAGACAATAGAGCTTGGCACAATCCTCTGGCTTACCAGCCCTTGTCAAACCATCCAATGTATGTCAGCATGGAAAATGGATGTACATGATGATGATGATGATGATACATGCAATATTAGATATTATATAAATCATCAAAAGGACTTCAAAGTGGCAAACAAACTACTTCAACAAAATCCTTTCTATTTTTTTAAACTAGGGTTTACCCATGAAAGGAGCTTTTATATAATAATGTTTAGGGAATGATGTACTGCAACTAACTGAGATTTTCCATTTAGTTGGTGAAAGAAAACGAAAATCTAGTGGTAAATGTTTGTGACTGTTTGAGGAAAAGGGGAGATAATTTCAAAACTTAAGAATGTTGATATATTTCTGATGAAATCTGTTGAAAGATATTGTCTTTGTTTGAATGAATTTTGAAAATAATGAAGAATACAGTAAAATAACTTCGTCATTATTAAACTGGTGTTTGGAACATAAATTAACATGAAACTTTGATGGAAGATTTAAATTCAGATCACTTTCACCCTTTTGTGACCACACTGCCTTTATTTCAATTAATTTTTAAAATAATGAAGAATTTAGTAAAATAACAGTCACTATTTAGTAAGTGTTTGGAACATAAATTTACATGAAATTTTGATGGGTTTTATTTTAGATCACTTTAAAACAGGAAGATTGCATCATAGAACTTGGTGTGGTCTCTGATTAGTTAGTTGGTACCAAAAGGGTTAAGAGAAAAACTGATCTGTGTTTACTGTCAAGGTGACATTTATGAACATATATTTTCAGTCTTATTAGACCTCATCAGCAAAGCATATTCAAACTTGAAACTGTTTAATCAGTCAACAAATGATTTTGTGAATAAGAAAAAGAGTGTCCATTCTATTCTTTAGGTCTTTTCCCCACCAACAAACTCCCTACTTTAAAATAGGGATCACATGAGCCATTGATGAAGTCTCCCTTAAGTAGTCTATGTAGAACCTTCCCCACATGATCATGCAGTCCCTATTTTAAAATAGTTATGCTTTTATAATATAACAGCCAGATCTCTCTCAACAAATTCCCTACTATCTTTAAAATAGGAATCATATGAGTCATTGATGAAGATTCCCTTAATTTAGTTATACAGAAGCTTCCTCAAGCAAACCCTATTTTAAAATAGTGCATGTTTTTCCTAATATCACAGTCACATCCCTCTCAACAAGCTCCATAGTTGCTTTAACCCTTTAGCATTCAGATTTCTTTGTCAAATGTATTGTTAATCTATTCACATTGTTTTGAATTGATCTTGTATTATTTTGTAGCTTCAAGATTTCAATGGAATACATTTTTTGAATGACATTGTAGGGTAGGTGTGACAGATTGGATCTGGTCAATTTTAACATAAAAGACAGGTAGAATATTTGAATCGGATAATGCTGGAGTGAATGCTAAAGGATCAAAATAGGGACCATATGAATCAGTAAGCTGTTATACAGTTATCTGACCAACTCATTATGTTTGTCAAATATTCCTCAACAATGTCTCTTCTGTCTTTAAAATAAAAATCAAAATAAGTCTGGAAAGAGGCTTCTGCATGGCTATTTAATCTGCCAAATTTAACAATTAGATCTTCTACTGTCTTTAACATGGAAAAGGAACACATGCTTAAATCTTAAATTCTTAGGACAGTACTTTTACAATTAAAAAAAAAAAAAATTAATTAAATAATTTAGTCATGAGTAGACATGCCTACTGGATTCTTTGTGTTGTGAACTACTTTTCTGCAGTGGCATTGTATATGTGACTAAATAATTTAGTCTGTAGAACTATGTACTGGCACTTACTTTAACGAATGAATGTGCACATACACACTCACACAATTAAACACTCAATTACTTGTGCATACATATAATGTTTGATGTTGTTGTTCTTGTTATTGAGTTGATCTAGTGAATGTGAGCAGACTAATGGTAGGTACCTGCCTGCAATTATCAAAGAATCATTTAATCACTTTCTTGCAATCAAGGCAATATTTTATTCTTATTGTCGTTCATGTTTTGTTAATAGCATAGGACACAAAACATGCATTTCCTATTTTAAAAACAAGAGTTTGTTAAAAGATTAGACTATTACATTGATTGCATTTGGGGGTTCTACCACTGTCTCATATGATCTCTATTTTAAAAATAACTCAGTCTCTATAACAAGAGATTTGGTTATCACTTCTTAAGCTCTACATCTCTGGCTCATGTAGTCCCTATTTAAAAATGCTAAGGGTTATTATTTCAGTATGTTACATTAAATAAGGTCAAGTGACAAGGTGGACAACACAAGTTGAAATTACTTTGAATGGGTATCAGCTAGGGAGAAGACAGAGTAGACGTAATAGAAAATGGGTAGCTGCTGTAATTGACATGGTCAGAGACTGCAACAGAATAATTAAATTTAGACAAATACATCATCATCATCATAACAATCATCATCATTATTATCATTTAACATTCCTTCTCTATGCTAGCATGGGTTGGACAGTTCAGCAGGTGCAGGCCAACTGGAGAGCCACCCAGATTCCATTTGTCTGTTTTGAGACAAATAGCTATAAATATAGATATATCAAATACCATACAACATAAATAATTGGTTTATTAAAATCATTTCTGCCTCCAGAGGATGTGTAACAATTACCAATGGTAGTTGAAACCATGAGAAGGAGAGATCATCTCAACACTCAGGAGTTCTCCAAAACTGATATACTGTTAAGGAAAAGGATGGGCTTACTGTCTGTATACGAGAGATGAGAGAACAGTCATGAGGGCATGTTTTTGCCTCAATAGTGATCATCAGTATGGCAACTACCTGACCTTACTTTCAGTAATCAAAGGACTTAGACTTATACAAAAAAGAGCTGAACACATTTTTGGCTCAAGTAATATGCATGGCATGTCAACTTTGGAAAATTCTTGATTCTTGAAATTATTCCCCATCCCCTTCTCAAAGTGGCACTGGTCTTAATTACCATTTGATAATTATGATACATCTCCAAGAAAGAGACATAATTTTAATAAATCAAGAATTTATCTTGTACAGTATTTGATATACTTACATTTGTATATGTTATTCAAATACAGGCTACTGGCCATTTTGAGTTATCTCTCTTAGCTCACTTTTGTTTCATTAATTCAGATTGGTTATAGGCAATACAACAGAAATAGTGATTTCTGCCTATACTTCAGTCAAAAATAGAAGAAAGATTATTGCTGTTATTATTAGGTGATCAACGGTACCAAGACTGGTGAGACTGAATGGATTGACTCTGAGAATGGTTTTCTAAGCAGGAGGAAAGGAACTGGAAGAGGGCACTTTCCGATGCCTTTGGGATGGCAAAGTAATCCAGGATTTTTGTGTAAGGTTTATCCTGGATTGCCTGAAGAGGACTGTCCTACTTTTGGGCATTCTAATTATTTATTTACTTATTATTTATTTATTTAATTTCTATTACATATCCTTTGTTATATCCCTCAATGTGGTAATATCTCCCTTTGACTGATGTAAACTCCACCTGTTTTTGTTTTCAGTTTTGTTCTTGTATCTTTTGTTTTGTTTTGTGTACTGTAATTGATCCTTCAATATTGTCCTTCATGTCTTGGGCCAATAAAAGAAATCGTTAGTAGTAGTAGTAGTAGTAGTAGTAGTAGTAGTAGTAGTAGTAGTAGTAGTAGTAGTAACAGCAGCAGGAGCAGCAGCAACAGTAGTAGTAGTAGTAGTAGTAGTAGTAATAGTAGTAGTAGTAGTAGTAGTAGTAGTAGTAGTAGTAGTAGTCGTAAGGAGGTGAGCTGGCAGAATTGTTAGCACACTGGACAAAATGCTTAGTGATATTTTGTCTGTCTTTAAGTTCTGAGCTCAAATTCCGTCACGGTCGACTTCGTTTTTCATCCTTTTGGGGTCGATAAATTAAGTACCAGTGAAACACTGGGGTCAATATAATCAATTGGTCCCCTACCCACTAATTTGAGGCCTTGTGCCTCCAGTAGAAAAGTAGTAGTAGAAGTAGTAGTAGTAGTGAGGCGGGGAACTGGCAGAATTGTTAGCACACTGGACAAAATGCTTAGTGACATTTCGTCTGTCTTTATGTTCTGAGTTCAAATTCCACCAAGGTCGACTTTGCCTTTCATTCTTTTGGTATTGAAGAAATAAATACCAATTGAGTACTGGGGTCAATGTAATCAACTAATCTCCTCCCCCAAAATTTCAGGCCTTGTGCCTATAGTAGAAAGAGAGAGCCTGCCCAATGCCAACCCAACAGAGGGACCAGTCATCCAAATTGACATTGGTAGATAAAGTAATTAAGGGTATGAAGACAAGGAAAGCCCCCGGCCCATCAGGAATCACTGCAGAGATGCTTAAAATATCTGGTAGTGTCGGCTATAGCCTAGTCAACCGTATAGTTAACCAAGTGATACATGAAGGAGTTATGTACCCAATGACTGGTGTAGCAGCACTATAGTCAACTGCTACAAAGGTAAAGGTGACGCTTTAGATACAAATAATTACAGAGGTATCAAGTTGTTGTGTCAGGTAATGAAAAGGGTCATAGCCCAACTAATTAGGGAGAGAATCAGTTTAGATGAGATGCAGTTTGGGTTCATGCCAGGGAAAAGCACCACTGATGCTATATTTCTGGTAAGACAGCTGCAGGAGAAATACCTAGCCAAAGATAAACCCCTGTACCTGGCTTTCGTTGACATGGAGAGAGCCTTTGACAGGGTCCCCCGATCCCTTATTTGGTGGTCAATGAGGAAACTAGGGATAGAAGAATGGTTAGTGAGAGCTGTGCTAGCCATGTACAGAGACGTTGTCAGTAAGGTGAGGGTTGGCAACGAGTACAGTAAAGAATTCCAGGTAGAGATTGGGGTCCACCAAGGTTCTGTGCTCAGCCCCCTCCTATTTATCATAGTCCTCCAGGCTATAACAGAGGAATTAAAGACAGGATGTCCCTGGGAGCTCCTCTATGCTGATGACTTTGCTCTAATTGCTGAGTCACTATCAGAACTAGAGGAGAAGTTTCAGGTGTGGAAGCAAGGACTAGAATCGAAGGGCCTTAGAGTGAACCTAGCTAAAACCAAAGTCCTAATAAGTAGGAAGGCAAACAAATCACAAATCCCTTCAGGTAGATGGCCCTGCTCGATCTGTAGAAAAGGCGTAGGTAGAAACTATATAAGATGTACTCAGTGTAAGCTATGGACACATAAGACATGCAGCAATATCAAAGGAAGGCTCTCTAGAAAGATAGTTTTTGTATGTGGCAGATGTTCAGGAGCAATAAACACTGAAAATGTGCAGAGAACAACTTCTGCCACAGTCCAGGGAGAAAAACTAGAAGTAGTTGATAGCTTCCGTTATCTAGGTGACCAAGTTAGTAGTGGGGGAGGGTGCGCTGAAAGTCTAGCTGCTAGAATAAGAATAGCCTGGGAAAAGTTCAGAGAGCTCTTACAGAGAGCTGGTGACAAAGGGCCTCTCACTCACAGTAAAAGGCAGACTGTATGACGCATGTGTACGAACAGCCATGCTACATGGCAGTGAAACATGGGCCGTGACTGCTGAGGACATGCGTAAGCTCACAAAGAATGAAGCCAGTATGCTCCAATGGATGTGTAATGTCAGTGTGCATACTCAACAGAGTGTAAGTACCTTGAGAGAAAAGTTGGACCTCAGAAGCATCAGTTGTGGTGTGCAAGAGAGACGATTGCACTGGTATGGTCATGTGGCGAGAATGGATGAGGATAGCTGTGTGAAAAAGTGCCAGACCCTAGCGGTTGAGGGAACCTGTA
>NC_068996.1:24928795-24943182 GCF_001194135.2 Octopus bimaculoides | reverse complement strand
ACTAAACTCGGCTTGTGAAGACCTGCTGAGACAAGTGAAATCGAAATCGTGATTGAACCAAATTCGATGACTGGCACCTGTGCCAGTGGAGCTCTAAGAGCACCGTCCAAGCGTGATCATTGCCAGAGCAGCTGTCTGGCTTCCATGCCAGTGGCATGTAAATAGCACCATTTGAGCATGATCATTACCAGCGTCGCCTTACTGGCACTTGTGCTGGTGGCACGTGAAAAAACATTCGAGTGAGGTTGTTGCCAGTGTCGCTGGACTGGCTCCTGTGCAGGTGGCACGTAAAAAATACCATTTCGAGCGTGGCCCTGACTGGCCCTTGTGCCGGTGGCACGTAAAAGCACCCACTACACTCTCGGAGTGGTTGGTGTTAGGAAGGACATCCAGCTGTAGAAACTCTGCCTAATCAGATTGAAGCCTGGTGCAGCCATCTGGCTCGCTAGTCCTCAGTCAAACTGTCCAACCCATGCCAGCATGAAAAGCAGACGTTAAACGATGATGATTACTATTATTATTATTATTATTATTATTATTATTATTAATAGTAGTAGTAGTAGTAGTAGTAGTAGAGAGTCAGTGAGCTGGCAGAATTATTAACACACTGGGCAAAATGCTTATCGGTATTTTGTCGGTATTTACGTTTCGAGTTCAAATACCGCCGAGGCCAACTTTGCCTTTCATCCTAATGTAATCAACCTACCCCTCATCAACTCTGAAATTGCTGAGCTTAATTTATCACGTCTTCTTAAATTGCTGGCTGTTATTAGCATTATTGTTATTAGTAGTAATGTGACTCTGCTGCACTTTCAGTTCTCAAAACACATGACAATAAATACATTTGTGAATTGCTAACATCAAACCCTGGAGGAACAAACAAAATGATGGGCAAATTTCATCACATTTACACAAAACTATTTGACTAGGTATTCTCTTTCCAGTTTTCATCTTCTTTCTTGGTTTTCTTTTTCTTTGTTACCAGTTATGACAAAGTGAAAACTGCTGATGTCATTTTGTCTAAAATGGGAAGCAGGTTATTCTCATTCATTTTTTGAATTTCTGTACTTCTGCGTTCTTTTCATTTTACATTTGGTTGACAGACATTCTGTCAAAATATTGCTTATTTCAATAAACAGAGTGAATCTCTATTTATTACAAATTGTATCATGTTTTTCTTATTCCTTATTTACCTTCATGAAGAGTTAAGTGTTGTATTTGGGGATGGTCATGTTGCCAGTTTAGCCAATAAAAACACACACACTATATATTTGGTGTTAATTTGCTTCAGCTTTATTTTATTTTTTACATTAATCGTATTTTGGCCAGAGTTCTTTTGTCACACTTCTGTGACCTCATCAGTGGTCCTTTGCTTTCTTCTCTCTTATTTGTGTGTCTTTTCTTACTAACGATCAGCCATTTTGTATTTTGTATTCCTATTGTGTGTCTTTATTTGTGCATGCATATACCCCTGTGTGTCTATGTTTAGTAAATGTGTGTGTGTGTGTGTGTGGGAGTGCCTGTATTATCTGTATCCCCTGTTTATACGCGTTTGTTTAATTTTGTTTTTATTTATTTTGCTCATGTGTTTAGACCTACTTATTTTTTCTATTCTTTCTTTTTTTGTATTTAATTTAATTTAATTTAATTTTGTTAGCGTATATAGTTATTTAATTCCATTTGTTTATCTGTGTATTGTATTATATTTTGTTGATATTGTTATCAGTTTATGGGGATCTTATTCTGTCATATGTTGTGGTGTGTTGGAGGTGTATGCTAGTGTTCCATTCCAGTTTCCTATTCAGGCTAGGTTTATCTTCTAGTATGTGTGTAGCTTCAGTAATTTGTCTAAGCATTGCGTCTGTTCTATGTGTGGACAAGATTTTGACTTCTATGTTGTTGAGTGAGCCCCTGTGTTCATGCTTGGTGTGCTGGTACAGAAACAATGAGGTCTTTTCTTCCATAAGTTCTCTCCAATTCTCATTTACCCGCCCTCCTATGCTCTGTGCTGTTTCCCCTATGTACGTCGTTGTCTTGTTACTGCACCATCACTCTGTACATCGTATACTATAGACTACATTTCTGGCTTTATAGTTTGTTTGTGGGCTAAATCTACATACAGTATAGTTCATATCAGTACAGGGGGTTCTACTAAAAGGTAGGTTCTACCGATTAGGGATTTGATAGGGTTGCCTAGCCTTTCAACAACCTTAATTCTTAGCTTAAGTTTGTCTAGGGCCCTTCTAAAGTGGTATGCCAGTTTGCCTCTAGGGGTGGTGTCGACGAACATGACACTCTGGTATTTGTGGCTATCATACCATGAGTTGGCCTTCCCTATTTTCTTCTGAGTCCTTTATATTATTATTATTATTAATAATAATCTTTAAGGATTAATGTTACTCCTCCCAAAGGTAAAGAAAAAATAAGAAAGGTGTGACTGTTATCGAATGAACAGTTTAGCGGTATTTCATCTGCCGCTACGTTCTGAGTTCAAATTCCACCTTTCAGAGTTGATAAAATAAGTACCAGTTGAATACTGAGGTCGATGTAATCGACTGGGCCCACCCTCTCCCCAAATTTCACGCCTTGTGTCTATAGGAGAAAGGATTATTATTATTATTATTATTATTATTATTATTATTATGTTGTTTTTTTTTCTTCTTTCTTCAAATTTTCTTCCGTTTCTCGCCGTTTTCCATACACCTAGGGCAGAGAAGCTCATTGTATGCATTCCCAGTTTACACACGCAAATTCACAGGTAAAATATGTTTGTAAAATAAATTAATAAATAAATAAATTCATGGATGGATGTTGTTTTCACAGCGATAATGCTCTTCTCAGTACATGAGTCGTTCCAGTTAACATGATTTTTTGCACTTCCTGTAGGGATGGTAAGCCTGGTATCATTTTCAAATAGGTTTCAGTACCTTTTTTTTTTATCATTCCTAGAGATCCTACAATCACTGGTACAGTAGTTGCTTTGAGGTGCCACATTTTTTCAATTTCTATTAGCAAGTCTTTATATTTACTGATCTTGTCAAATTCTTTCGCGGCTATATTATGATCGCAAGGAATACTCATGTCAATTATTATTATTATCATTATTATTATTATTATTATTTTATGTTTGACTTTTGTTTTGCATTTGTACAAGTTGGATCCAAGTCTCACCCAGAGACCTCAAGAGACAACAAGTTAGAAGTTCATGTAGGTGTTATGCCTAGGGTACCATATATTTGGATTTGTACAGTTTTGTTCAAGTGAATGTTTAAGAAACCATAAGAAAATTATGTGTTTGCTTTAAAATTTGAGATCACATAGACAGTATTTTACGTAGGATATGGGCAGTTCCCATGAGCACTATCTTTTGAACTTATTATTATTATTATTATTATTATTATTATTATTATTATTATTATAATTATTATTATTATTATTATTATTATTATTATTATTATCATCATCATCATCGTTATAGATGTCGCACATTATAGATGTCACACAGTATACAATTTTATGAAGTTGTTGATTGAAGAGATTGTATCTACCAGGTGTTTGTACTGCTTGTCAAGTCACAACAACGACCTCAGACAGACAGTACTTTATGCAATATGTGTGCAGTTCCAAGTAATGCCAACTTTTGCAATACATCTAGATTGTAGGGGATCTGTAAGGTTTTCAGATGTTTTTTTCAGATTGTGGGGTATTGAACCCAATGTTCCGATGACAGTAGGGATAACCTTTACGTTCGACTATTAATAATAACAGTCGTACTCTTCTTTTTTCTTTACCTTCTGGAAGAGTAACATCAATCCTTAAATATTACCAAAATGAGATTTTAGTGATCTCAATTCTCAGGTCTCCATATTCATCAACTTTTTCTCTTTCTTTTATGATGATATGTTGATCTCATGGCACTGCTATGTTGATTATTAGGCACTCTTGTTTCTCCCTCCTAAAGGTTACTATATCCAGCCTTCAATGCTCTAACACTTTGTCTGTCTGGAAATCAAAGTCCCATAGGAATTTTGCCTTTCCCTTTTTGTCCATTACCTTTTCTGGTGTATGTTGGTACCAAGCACACGTAACCTCATATTCATACTTATGGCATCGTAGCCAGTGGAAGTTTTGGGCTACTTTGTTGTGTCTATGCTTGTATTCTTTCTGCACAAGTCTTTCAGAAGCACTAACAATGTGAGTCATGCTTTTAACCCTCTTCCTACACATTCTAAAGAGGTCCATTGAACTTGTGTGGTATATAATCTTTTTCACTGAGTTGGTATTCAATGCCTGGTCCTGGGCTGCAATGATTAAGCTTATTATTATTATTATTTGTGGTTGGAAGAAGTGGACACATTGTATTGTCCTGTACCATCCCCAATTTTTTTTTTTTGGACCCTTAGCGGTTAATAAAGAAAACATTACTGGTCTTAACTACTCCAGCCCTCCTCAAAACTGTTGACCTTGTGTCCAAATTATCATCATCATCATCATCATTATCATTGTCGTCATTGGCAGTAGTGGAAGCGCAATGGCCCAGTGGTTAGGGCAGTGGACTCGTGGTCATAGGATCCCGGTTTCAATTCCCAGACCGGGTGTTGTGAGTGTTTATTGAGTGAAAACACCTAAAGCTCCACGAGGCTCTGGCAGGGGATGGTGGTGAACCCCGCTGTACTCTTTCACCGCAACATTCTCTCACTCTTACTTCCTGTTTCTGTTGTGCCTGTAATTCAAAGGGTCAGCCCTGTCACACTGTGTCACGCTGAATCTCCCCGAGAACTACGTTGTGGGTACATGTGTCTGTGGAGTGCTCAGCTACTTGCACGTTAATTTCACAAGCAGACAGTTCCATTGATCGGATCAACTGGAACCCTCGACGTCGTAAGCAACGGAGTGCCAACAACATTGGCAGTGACATCAGAAGCAGCAGTAGCAGTGGTGGCAACATCATTGTAGTTGATTACTCTTTAGTCCCTCTTGTAGGCTACATGGATATCAGACAGCAACAGCCTCATCATTATGACTGGTAACTTTAACAGATTTGTTATACAACATCATAATGGCTACTCTTACTTACACTGGAGGATATAATCTTGATACAAGATATGAAAAGGGACTGAGGCTTCTATGATGCAAATGACCTGACCACTTAGAATAAAACAAAGTTCAAAAATGCAGTTAGCTACTTGATCACGAAGCAGTCAAATAGACTTCAATGTCATCAGGAAATAGACAGTGGTCTGATTACAAATGCTAAGTGTTTCCTCTGTGAAGAATGTGCCAACATTAGACTAGCAATTATTGACCTCAGGATAAGAGCTAAACACTTAGAGACAAAAGACAAACCAGAGGAATATTGTATGGAGGCTTTAAGTGCCAACTATGGTAACTCCCAAATACTATGTGACACACATGTTGAGAGAGGGGAAAGAAGAAAGGGCAGAGAGGAGGAGAGTAGATGGAAGAAGCGCAGGATTCTGATATGAATGTATGGTTAAGAAGCTCACTTTGCAACCATGTGGTTTCAGTTTCTATCCCACTGCATAGCATCTTGGGCAATTATCTCTTCTTATAGTTCAGAATAAATTTGGCCGGTGGAAACTGTGTGGAAGCCTAACATATGTATATAATATATGTGTGCCTATGTATATATATGTATGTATGTATATATATATATATATATATATATATATATATATATATATATATATATATATAGAGAGAGAGAGAGAGAGAGAGAGAGAGAGAGAGAGACAGACAGACAGACATACAGACAGACTGATGAATAAATAGATATATTTATGTATATGTATGTATGTATGTATGTATGTATGTATGAGGGTGTACACATGTGTATGTGTGTGTGTGTCTGTGTTTGTTTTCCCTATCACCACTGCTTGACAACTGGTATTGCTTTGTTTATGTTATTACTTAACTGTTCAGCCAAAGAGATGATAGAATAAGTACCATACTCACAATGAGTATTTGGATCAATTTGTTCAAGTAAAATCCTTCAAGTAGTGCCTGCCCTGGCATGATTGCTGCCCAATGACTGAGAGATAAATGAAAAGATAAAACGAGTTGGTTTAAGGTGACAGAGTTTCTAAAAAGGTAAACAACACCTTTATTAATAATTAAGTGATTATACTTAACATGTAGAAAAGGAGCAGGCAGAAAATCTATATTGCATACCAATACCAACAATGGGTATGCAAAAAGTGCAGTGGGATACCAGGTAGGCTGACAGAGAAGACAGTATTTTACTTATAATAGATGCAGAAGAATAATTAGCTGTAAGAGTACATAAGAAATGAATTCTATAAATTGCATGCTAGAGAAGACTCACCAGAAGTAGCTAATAGCATCTGTTATCTAGGGCAGTGCTAGTCAAAGTGGTGTTCTGCGGACTGGTGCCGATCCGCAAGCCATCAGCTGCTGGTACACAGCAAGTTCCCAGAAAAGAAAGAAACATTATAAAATGCTTATGTAATATTGTATTATTTGTTTACAAAATAAATATAAAATAAAATAAATGTCAACTTTTATTATATTCATTATATATATTGTTTCTGTTATGAATTAACATTACTAAGAAATATTACCAGTCCCTGGCACATCGGAAAAAAAAAAAAACTGCTGGTATGCCACATCAGATATTTTGGGAAGCATCGACCTAGAGGCATTCAATGGATGCTATAAAAACTCAGTAAGCAGAGTAAAGATGATAGTGGAGGAAAAATTTCAGGGAGTTGTGACTTCTGTAGATGACAAAACAAAGCTATGAAATGAAGAGCAGAATGAATAATGTTTGTTATAAGAGGTGTAATGTTGTTGCATGATTGTGCAGCATAGGTAGTGAATGTGGAGAATATGTATAAAGACTGGAATGAAATGAGATGAAAATGTTTTGCTGAATGTTATGTGATGTTAGTAGCATGCACAAAATGAGATAATTGTATGCAACTGTTTGGATGCTGGTGATTTGGCATGGCTGAATGGACATTGAATCTGTTTTGGCAATAGCCTTTTTTGGCACTAGAAGCAAACACACACACACATATACATACATGCACATACTCACACACACGCACGCACACACCCATACACACACACACATGCAGAAATATACACATCCAGAAAGAGACAGAGAGGTTACAATTTAATAATTGGACATGATTATCAAACATTTCTCCTCTCCTCATACACATAAAGAGAAATATGCTCATATATATATATAAACAGAGAGAAATAGAGGGTGGGAGGGAGCTAGAGAAGCATTGAAATGTCTGATGTCAAATAAGTCATCATCGAATCAGCAGTGCCAGATAGGCAGTATGAAAATGACTGCCAAAACAGCTCATACCCTAGTATACGTGACCAGTAGAGTGCAAGTGTTCTAAGAGAAAAACCCAGTATTAAAAGCTTCAGCCGTAGTGAGCAGGAGAGAGAACTGTACTAATATAGACATGTCATACACTTGAAGGATGATAGTTAATTGAAAGTGGAGGCGCAATGGCCCAGTGGTTAGTGCAGTGGACTCGCGGTCGGAGGGTCGTGGTTTCGATTCCCAGACCGGGCGTTGTGTGTGTTTATTGAGCGAAACACCTAAGCTCCACGAGGCTCCAGCAGGGGATGGTGGCGAACCCTGTTGTACTCTTTCGCCCCAACTTTCTCTCACTCTTTCTTCCTGTTTCTTGAGTAACGCTGCAATGGACTGGCGTCCCGTCCAGCTGGGGGGTGGGAGGGAACACATACGCCATAGATACCAGGAAACGGGGCCCATGAGCCTGGCTAAGCTTTGAAAGGGCAAAAAAGGAAAAAAGGAAGTTAATTGAAAAGGTTTCAAACAATGCAAGTTGAATGTGTCTGTTTCTACAGACAGACCAAAGATGATATGGGAAGAAGGGATGAAATCTAACAGCAAGATGCTCACATCTCAAAAAAGTTGACAAGAAACTACAATAATTAACGAGAAGTTGCACTGGAGAGAATTTATCTACCCCGTGCAAGAACAGAAAAACAGATACAACAATGATGCTTACAATTGCTGCTGCTACTTCTGGTGATGACAATGAGAATAACAATGATGATGATGACAATGATGGTTATAAAGATGGTTTTTAATTAAGATGTTTGATCAAAAAGTTAATTTCCAAACTATGCGGTTTTGGGTTCAATCCCACTGTGTGGAACCTTGGGTATTAACACCAGGCCATTCAAAGCCTTGTGAGTGCCTTGTGTGTGTGTGTGTGTGTGTGTGTGTGTGTGTGTGTGTATCGTCTCCACCACCACCACTCAATCTGGCTTGTGTTGATTTACTGGCCGACTGGTTTCCTGACAGTAGGTTTACATAACAAGTCGTTTGCATCAATCACAGAGCTCTAACAGCCTTGTTTCCTCCTCATTTCTAAAAGTAAAACCATAACCTCTATGCACACCATGAAATCCATTGAAATGCTGCTTGACATGTTCAGTGAAGTCACCAGCCATGATAATAAGGTCATTGTTTTGGTCATTAAGGTAATCTGTAAAAGGGACTTGTACAAGCAGTTCTTCTGTTCAAGCACATGTCCAGTATGTGGATCATATACAGAGGTAAATGTCATTATTACATTATGTAAAACTAGTCTTAGGTTAACAATCCTGTCACATACCCTGACTACCGCAATCACTTTATCAACCCATTTCTTTGCCAGAAGTATATCAACACCACCCATTCCATCACTACTGCCCACCCAGAAGAATTTGTATCTACATTCCTTGTCCATAAGCAATCTAACTGAGCTTCCCCTCCATTTTACCTCTTGTACACAGCACACACCTACATGTCACTGCTCTAGAATCTCAACAATCTCACCAGACCAACCTTTCATTATGTCTGGTTTCTTTGTTATTTTGAAGCAACCAGAGATGTTTCTGTATTTTTTGTGCTTATAGATATGATATTAAGGTGAACAGGACTGTTGACAGTTAAGTGTATTGGTTATGGACATGGCACAATGGACTATATCACACTGTGATACCTACTTATAGACTGGATTGTTGACAGTTAAGTGAGGTTATCATAGATACAGTACAGTGAACTATACCACACTGTGGCACCTACTTACAGCTAGGTAGACTGGACTGTTGATAGTTGAGTGTGTTGGTCATGGACAGAGTACAGTTAACTATATTACACTGTGACACCTACTTACAGCTAGGTAGACTGGACTGTTGACAGTTGAGTGTGGTGGTCATGGACACAGTTTAGGGAACTATACCACATTGTGGTACCCACTTACAGCTAGGTAGACTGGGCTGTTGACAGTCAAGTATAGTGGTCATGGACACAGTACAGTGAACTACACCACACTGTTGTACCTACTTACAGCTAGATACACTGGACTGTTGACACTCAAGTGTGGTGGTCCTGGACAGAGTACAGTGAACTATACTATACTGTACTTATTTACAACTACATGAACTATGGCTGTTGACAATAAAATGTCTTCTACATGGTAGGTTTTATGAGTTGCATTAAATGTTCTAAACAGAGACATATCTAAACTCTACTGATCAGGTTTATTGACATTTAGCTAATACAATTCACAGCTTATTCAGTTGTCTTTGAGCTGAACTATCAGTTATGTAGGTTTGAAGTAATGTATAGAGTGTTTTGCTTAAAAGTTCAAGGTAATGTACTAACTGTATTGCTTGCTTCTCAACAACTCCTATCGCACTAGCCATCTTAACTTTAAATGCTTTAGCTGTTATAGTCTGTATTTCCCATCACCACTATCTTATGTTCTTTTCTTTTTGTTCTGCATTCACCTTTTGCCAGTTGGTAATTTTTATCTATATCATAAACAATATGGTCTCTATGAAAATAATAAAATATGTGAATGTATGTTTATATGAAGGTATGTGAAAGGATGAAAGGACATGCAACAATGTGTGCGCGTGTGTGTGTGTGTGTGTGTGTGTGTGTGTGTGTGCAGCCATGGCTGAGTAGTTAAGAAGTTTCGTTTGCAACTACATTGTTCTTAGTTTGATATCTTGCACTAAGCAATATTTTAAGGGAATGTCTTCTGTTATAACCTCATGATTGACTACTATCTTATCAGCAGAATTTGCTAGGTGGAAACTGAGTGGAAGTTATTAGAAACACACACACACACACACACACACACACACACACACACACACACACACACACACACACACACACACTCATGCACAGACACACTCATGCACACACATACACACATGCATGCACAAACTCACATATGCATACACATTCTCTCTCTCTCTCTCTCTCTCTCTCTCTCTCTCTCTCTCTCTCACACACACACACACACACACACACACACACACACACACACATATATATATATAGATATATACTAGCTGACGTACCTGGTAATTCCCAGGAAAGCAGGGCTTATCTCTTGGATCTGTTCTCATAATTGTTTCTCTAATCCAATAACAACAATACAAAGTATGTAGCCCTTAAAACAGTTTTTGAGCATTTACAGGGAATACCAAACTGTCTTACACAGGATCTTGTTTTTATGAATTCCTAATAAGTTATGAATACCCAAATTGTGAAGTCAGTTATGTAATAACATGAAATTAGTAACCCGATAGTAAGAATTCAAATAAAGTAGCCCCGAAAAGGGATTTAAAGCGTTCTCAGAGTATATAGAACATAGGAGGAAATACTAATAAGGTATGTGTACTAAAATCATGAAGCATGTTACGTAAAAACAGGTTAATCAGATATGAGATAATAACAATTCAAAGTAAATAACACTGAAAAGGGCTTTTGTGCATTTCCAGAGAATATTACCCTCAGCGGCGCTAGTGTTGGTATATTCGTGAATAAGTCACAAACTGAAATAAGTGGATCTATTGTTTAGGAAAATACTATATACTTGTTTAAGGGTTGTACTCGATAAATTGTGAAAATAACTCTAACAGTTCAAATACTAAGAAATAAGAATACTCAATTTGATTTATACCAAATGATTTAGGAAAATGAATGGGTTATTTCCCTTGACTGTTAAAATGAAATATATTAGATACATATCAGGATCCCTTCCAGGGGACCAATTATCGATTTTTTCAACAATCTGAGTTTGCCATAAGGTTTCCAGACATGAGTTCTACTCACATGTCAAGTTTCATCAAAAATCAATAAAATGATGTAGGAAGAGTTAGATAACAACTCCACAAACACACTTACAGACAGAATTTCCCACATATGTAGATATGTGTGTATATATATATATATATATATATATATATATATATATATATATATATATCAGCCTAACAACAAACAAGAAAATCACATGCATTGAGTATGTATGTTCAATAATATATATACAGGATATCCACAAGGTCTGGGTACATGGAGTAAATAAAATTCTAACATAAACAATTAAATATAAGGAATAATAATTTCTTAAAGTATGTGTTAATCCTCATGTACCCAGTCTTTGTGGACACCCTGTATATGTATATGTAATGTGTGCGTGTGTGTGTGTGTGTGTGTGTGTGTGTGTGTGATCATCATCATCATTTAAGGTCATGCTAGCAAAAGTTCAATGGTTCAACATGGTTTAATGAACTGAAGTATCACATCTTGCTCCACTGTGTACTTTAGCATGGTTTCTATAACTGGATGCCTTTCCTAATGTCAATCACTCTACAGAGTGTACTGGGTGCTTTTTTTTTTCACAGCATCACCACAATTGAGGTAGCCTTGCACCTTAGAAGACTATACTAGGGGAGATTAGAAGAGAGAGAGAGGGGGGGGAGTGTGATTTTTGGCAAATGATACATACATACATGCATACATACATACATACATATACATACATACTTGCACCCATCCTTCCATACACACATACATACATACACACACAAACACACATCCATCCATCCATCCATATATACATACATACATATATACGTACGTATGTATGTACATACGTACATACATACATACATACATACATACATACATACATATACATACATACTTGCATCCATCCTTCCATACATACATACGTACATACGTACGTATGTACGTACGTACATACATACATACATACATAAATACATACATACATACATACATACTTACATACATACATACATACATAAATACATACATACATACATACATACATATACACACATACACACATCCATCCATCCATCCATCCATACATACATACATATATACATACATACATACATACATACATTGCAGAAAACAAATGGTTACATACTAGGATCTTCAATTACTAGAAATATCAATGTAACTCATAATTTTTTTGTTATTGTTTGGTTTGGGTTTAAAAGTTCAAGGTAGACTAAATCTTACATATTCCACCAAACAGATAGCAACACCTTATGTGGGTGAAGACCTTTTTTTAGCCTGGGGTGCCAGTGTTTTTTGTTTCCCTACCCACTGTCTTTGGTGCTTGACATTTTTATAGAGAACCAATTTCTCATCACCAGTCACTATTCAGCTCAAAAAGGGTTCATTCATGAGACGTGACAGCAAAGAAGAGCACACATTCACCCTCTGTGCACAATAACAATTGGAAAATTTGTGAGGAACTCATTGACCCAATTTGCTGGCTTTTCCAATGGCACACAAGTGTCGATGAATGGTTGAATGACCAAATTCAAATTTCTCTGCTAATTCCTCAACAGTTATAATGGGATTTTGTTCCACCAGGGTTTGCAGGATGTCCTTGTCGAGCTCTACAGATCTTCCAGGATGAGGTGTATCTTCTAGGCTGTAGTTTCCAGCTTGGAATTTCTGGAACCACTATTGACACTGGCTTACGCTTATTGTCCAATCCCTGTATATTGCATTAATATTCCTTGCACTTTGCATTGCATTGTTGCCTTTATTGAACTCATAAAGCAAAGTATGCCAAATATGCTCCTTTATCACTGCCATTATAGGTTTGAGAAAATAACTGTTAAAATCAAACTGCACTCTTCAAAATTTGCACTAAGATTAAGTACAAGGTAAAATTACTACCTGCTTTTAAGAGAAGTTGATGCAGGTAGTTTATCTCATCCTTCTCCGACTTTCAGTTCATGCAATTGAAAACGCTTTGGTTGGCCCAAGGCTATGGTAAAAGACACTTGCCCAAAGTGCCACACAACCTGGAACCATGTGGTTTGGAAGGAAGTTTTGTTTACCTACACAGCCATGCCTGTGCTATTATTTTATCTAGACTTTTTTTAAAGTATATCAGCTGAGCAAAAATCTAATGTTACTGAACAAATAACTTAAACAGATATTTCAAACACATTTTATGGTGGATTACGCTTCTAACAGTTCAAGGCCAGTCACCATGAGGAAAAATGAATAAACAAATGCTTTAATATAATACTATTTATGAAAAAGAAAAAGAGGACTAACAACAATTAATCTAATAAATAATAAATATGCAGTACAAATAGACAGAGAAAATAGAGAATTGAAACAAAAGCCTGTGTTAAAAGTTCAAACCACAATGATACAGGGTCAAAGTTCAAATTCTCCACTACCACCTCCACCATTATCACTGCTGCCACCACCACCGTAACTGCTGTGGCCACCACCACTGCTGCCAATGCTGCTGCCACCACCCAATGCCACCCTGTCAAAAAATAAAAGAGCTGATGTAAAGAACCCTCCTACATTCTCTGAAGACTTACCAGTAACTAGTATTCAACGGATTGTGTCAGTGACCAGGTTGTGGAAGAATGATGAAACTGTTTCACACTTCATAATAGACAGTACAAATGTAAAATAAATGAAAATTGAATATTGCAGTGTTTATCTGTGTGTTCTTAAATGGGTATAAATCAGTTCTCCATAATGTAATTTTTTTATACCCATGCTTTTGTGTATGCATGTGTGTGTGTTTGTGTATGTATTTATATATGTATGTATATGTGTATACATGTATCCATGCATGTATGTGTATATATATGTGTGTGTGCATGACATGTGTAGATGTACAATATGAACATCTACATATAATATGTATCCATATATACATCTATAAACAAAAGTAAATGAGTATATGCATATATACGTACAGGTATGTGCATACCGACATCCACCTGTATGTATAGGTGCATATCTGGGTACAGGACATTGCAAACAAACGTAGACGAGAACACATGAGCCACATAGAGAACATTCTACTTCATCAGCTACCCACGTTTTAACACCGGCGTTTCGACGAGCTTCGGGCAGGACGCATCGTTAAAACGGCTCGTCCCATGGATCGCAGATTAAATTTGTATACGCAAATTAAATCTAGCCATGGAGGAATGTAGTGGCGGACAAAAAACAAGACAGGAAAACAAACAGAAAAGGCTTT
>NC_068996.1:24927050-24927977 GCF_001194135.2 Octopus bimaculoides | reverse complement strand
ATATATATCATCATCGTTTAACATCCGCTTTCCATGCTAGCATGGGTTGGACGATTTGACTGAGGACTGGTGAACCAGATGGCTGCACCAGGCTTCAATCTGATTTGGCAGAATTTCTACAGCTGGATGCCCTTCCTAATGCCAACCACTCTGAGAGTACAGTGGGTGCTTTTACGTGCCACCGGTATGAAGGCCAGTCAGGCGGTACTGGCGACGGCCACGCTCGAAATAGTGTATTTTACGTGCCACCTGCACAGGACCCAGTCCACCAGCACTGGCAACGATCTCGCTCGAATGTCCCTTCACATGCCATTGGCACAAGTTCCAGGGAGGTGACGTTGGTAACGATCATGCTGGTGCTATTTACGTGCCACCGGCATGGAAGCCAGACAGCTGCTCTGGCAACGATTGTGCTCGGACAGTGCTCTTAGTGCTCCATTGGTACAGGTGCCATCACGATTTCACTTTCGCCTGCCTCAACAGGTCTTCGCAAGTGGAGTTTAGTGTCCAATGAAGGAATGTTACACGTAAGTGGGCTGGCTACATCCCTGACAGAGGCCTTGGATTTTGGTCTCACTTGGCTTGCCAGGTCTTCTCACGCACAGCATATTTCCAAAGGTCACGGTCACAAGTCATTGCCTCGGTGAGGCCTAATGTTTGGAGGTCATGCTTCACCACCTCATCCCAGGTCTTCCTTGGCCTGCCTCTTCCATGGGTTCCCTCGACTGCTAGGGTGTGGCATTTTTTCACGCAGTTATCCTCATCCATTCTCGCCACATGTCCATACCAGCGCAATCGTCTCTCTTGCACACCACAACTGATGCTTCTTATGTTCAACTTTTTTCTCAAGATACTTACACTCTGTCAGGTATGCACACTGACATTACTCATCCATCGGAGCATACTGGCTTCATTCTTTGCGAGCTT
>NC_068996.1:24925860-24926843 GCF_001194135.2 Octopus bimaculoides | reverse complement strand
TTATTGCACCTGAACATCTGCCACATACAAAAACTAACTTCCTAGTTAACCTGCCTTTGATATTGCTGCACCTCTTATGTGTCCATAGCTTGCACAGGGTACATCTTATAGAGTTTCGACCTACACCTTTTCTACAGATCGAGCAGGGCCATCTAACTGAAGGGGTTTGTGTTTTATTAGGACTTTGGTTTTAGCTAGGTTGACTCTAAGGCCCTTCGATTCTAGTCCTTGCTTCCACACCTGAAACTTCTCCTCTAGTTCTGATAGTGACTCAGCAATTAGTGCAAGGTCATCAGCAAAGAGGAGCTCCCAGAAGCATCCTGTCTTGAATTCCTCTGTTATCACCTGGAGGACTATGATAAATAGGAGGGGACTGAGAACAGAACCTTATATATACACACATACATATATATACACTTACATACATACATATATACATACATACATACGTACATACATACATACATACATACATACATATATACATACATACATGCATACATTCATATACCATGATCGAAAGGCTCCAACTTCCAATATTCAGAGTTGCTTGTTTCCTATCATCAGCTGGTAAAATTAGCATGGTTTTATTTTGAATATCCACTGCACTGTCTGAATATTTTTTGAAATATGAAATGAAAGCTTGAAGGAAACACTAATCATTAGATTCATTCATTTAAAAATCTTTGTGAATGACATGTGCAAAAACGGCTGCTTCAAGCTCATATTTTTTATCATTTCTGGTTCTCATGTTAATATCGTTATAAACATCATAAACTCCATAGAAGCAAAGTCATGAAATTGCATTGCTTTGTAAGCAACATTCCAAATTAATACTTTTAATTAATCTTAATTAATGTTTTTTAAAAACAATGACTGTGCATGCAGGTGTTCATTTTGGATTTGTGTGTGCAGATGCATACATATATACGTATGTACACTAATAAACCCATGTATATACACAAAATTATATATTTTTGTAT
>NC_068996.1:24919873-24924805 GCF_001194135.2 Octopus bimaculoides | reverse complement strand
TATATATATATATATATATATATATATTTCGTTTTTGCATTTAGTTTGCAAGATTTTTTTATGTGAATTCATGTGTTGAAGCATATATATGTACATACATATACCTATATACATATAATCACATATAAAGTGGTTGGCTGAAAATTTCATAGGTTGACCAAGATATTCTCTAGGAATGTGACCAAATGAAGTTTGTCCTCCTTGCAGTCTACACACTTCTTCCGTCTGTGTTGCAGTGCTTGTATCCCATTGAAGAAGAAGCCTTCATCCTGTTGATGAAAAGACTCATCAACAGCAGATATGATGTCATTATCACTGTGATACTACTTCCTAACCAAGTATTTTATAAGGTTGGTGAACAGACAGTAGTCAGATGGGGTCAAGCCAGGAGAATAGGGATGTTAATCTACCAGTTCAAAGCCACAGTCACACACAGCAGTCATTGAAACCAAGGACTTGTGTGCTGGAGCATTACCCTGATGAAACAAAGCTTCTTTCGTCAGTTTTCCTGGGCATTTGGTCTTGATAGCCTTTTGTAACAGCCTCAACAAGTTTAGCATAGTATTCTCCATTGATGGTGTGGCCATTTTGAAGATAGTCAATAAACACAATGCCTTTTGCTTCCCAAAAAGCTGAGACCATCACCTTCCCTGCAAATGAAATAACCTTGTCTTTCTTTGGAGCAGATAAGGAGGGGTGTTTCCACTACATGGATTGTCTTTGTGTCTTTGGCTAAAAGAAATGAACCCAACACTCATCTTGGTTTGGGAAACATTCAAGGAAACCAACTGGTTCTGCCTCAAACAATGTCAGATCATCCTGTGATGTTATCAGCCTGGTGTGCCTTTGATCAAGAGTCAGAAGATATGGTATCCACTTAGAAGAAATCGTCTTCATACCAATTTCATTGTGCAGAATATTCTTAACTCTGTCATGGGATATGCTAATAGCATGGGCTATTTGATTTATAGTCAATCACCTGTCATCCATCACCATATGGTAAACCTGATCAATGTTTTTCTCAATGGTGACAGTTACAAGAACCTAGAACCTGGGTCATCTTCAAGACTCTCCTTTCCCATCCTGAATTCCACTGTCCACTTTTGCCCTGTTGATAAAGCTAGAACATTATCCCCTAGTGTAGCAACTCTGTCAGCATGAAAGTCGTTAGGGGGTAAACCCTTTTTCTGCAGATCCCTGATAACACGGCAATGCCAAATTTTGTCCATCTTCAAGAGAATTTGCAACTAGTTACTTTTGAAGTCTTCTCAGAATAGTTGGAAGATTTGAAATTAACGCATGCATGTTTTTACTACTCTAGCTTCATTCATTCATAGTCAGCCTATGAACTTTGCAGCCCACCTGCATAAACACATACATGGATATGTATTTATTAAAATATATGTTAATACATATTAAAACATCAAAACATATGTGTTAATATATACATATTAAAACATATATCAATAAAACCTATTAATTATACATTTTAAAAAACTGACATTTTCTTCTGAAGCAGAATTATATGTAAGGAGGCTTGTATTTGCATAAAAGATATTTGGTCACATACTTACTAGGTATTAACAGTTCATTTCTTTTGTTCAAACTATTGGTTCCTTGAGTAAAAATTCTCAGTTTTTCACTCAAACAAGGTTCACACTAAATCTTTGAAGTACCCATTCCTATACAGATGCACATCATCTACAATATATTTAATTATACTTAGAAAAGGAAAATTCTTTTTTACATATATAATTATACTTAGAAAGTGAAATTTTTTTTACATATTTAATTATACTTAGAAAATGAAAATTTTGTAGTGTGTAGACAAACTCAGTTATTTTCGTATTTCTTGTTTAAAAGGTGTGTTGTAGCCATTAGGATTTCGAAGCATTCAGTTAGGCAGAGGTCGAAACATCTGTTAGTTGAGTTATAAGAATTTGCTGTTTTTAGTATATGCCATTTTAGTTTGTATGCTATATTATTGTCCTTTAATTCCCAGATATAGCTACTAAGTCCTGTTGAATTTACCTTCTTTCTATTTTTAAAGCTAGATCGGTGTTCATTGTATCTGAGGTGTATTTGGTTTTTCGTGGCTCCAATGTAAGATCTAATATGGCCGTTAGTGTGTACATCGCATTGGTAAACTACATTTTCGGTTTTACATCTATTGGAGAAATTGCATTTATTCCTATCTCTACAGCTACATAAATTATAAGGGGTGTCTATGTCTGTGTGTTGTTGTGTGGCCCTATTGTTTTTTTTGGTGTGTGTCTCTGCTAACAAGGGGTGTTGGATTAGGGTTGGGGTTTGTTCTATTTGTCGGACGGTTGTTAGTTTGGTCGTTCGTGGTCTTTCTAGCTGCATAGAATGCATCTAATTTTTTATTATTAATAGATGCTATGATGGTAGCTAAGTTACATGTCAGGCTGTGGCCGATTCTAATTTTGTTCTTAAATATTGCTGCATATTTATTATTTACATTTAGATGTTTATCTATTATGTTCATTAATGAATGGACTATGTTAGATTTGAGGTTCATGGTGTAGGGGATAATTAGCCAGATCGTATCCCTATTGTTCTTATTGTTATTACGGTTATGTCTGGTATAGAACCTGCCATCATAGCTGGGAAGGCTAGTGAATTTGTCTTTATGGCTATCTAATATATTTCTATAGTTGGGTTTATTTTTAGTATGTGCCTTATCAGTGTTAGCTGTGTTAGTATTGTTTGGTTTTTGTAGGCCCGGCATAGGGTTTATTTTAGTTCGCTGGGTCTCGCTAATATACTTATCTTTGTATGGTTTAATATTGATTATGTTATGGTTGTTATTGTATTTCTGCTTCGTCATGTTATTAGTCTTATTAATGCTAATAGTTATTATTGGTATTGGTGTTTACGCTGTTGTTGGTATTTTTGGTGTTATGTGATTTGGCTTTGGGATCCTTTGTATTTCCATTACTTTTATTATGTTTAATTGTGTCCTTCATATTTTTAGTGTGGTTTGCAGTAGGGTTTTGTGTGTTATTAGTGTATGTGTTGATAGCGTTTAGATTCCCTTTATTTGGGTCTTTTTTATGGTTATTGGTTTCTAGGAATTTAATTTTATGGTTGAATCTTGCTTTATGTAGTGCAATGTTATAGATTTCCTTATGCTTATTAAAAATATCCTGGTTAGAGGAGAGGCGTGATATTCTATTGCTTATGCTATGTACTAAGCCTCTCTTAAGGAATAGCGGGTGGTTACTGGATGCGTTTATGTATTTTAGGTTAGTGTTTGGTTTTATGTAAGGTTTATGGAGTCCTGTGGCTAGGTTGCAATTTGCGTCTAAGAAATTTATGGAGGTGTGTTCATTTTCTATGGAAATGGCTAGTCCAAATCTTGTATGTTTGAAAGCAAACATATGCCCACTAAGTCGGTTATCTGAGCTGAATCCGGGGCTCCCATGGTGATATCGAAGGAGTTTGGGGAGTCCTTACGGACCCAGAGTTTGTTATCAAAGCTTATAACTGATTTCCTTGCTTCAAGTATTACTTTTATTTCTTTCATATCTGTTCAATCTTAAAGGGCTCTCACATTCCAACAGGCTAGGTCAAAAGAAACCTTATTCCTTGTATATTTGTTATCATTGTTTATATCAATTCTTTGTTCATTCCCTCTGAACTGAACCACCACAGTAAACTAACCAGCAGAGAAAGGACAGACGATTTTTAGTGTACTTTTTCTAGCACCTTCCCAGTATATCCAGTGTTCTCCTTAAAAGGGCTGCTCAGACACAGGATACTCCACCGAAAACAGTTCCTGTCGATGAAAACATGTTAAGAAATGTTAAGATAAGAACCCTGCTGCTTTATGTGCAGATTTTTAACTATATGCTTCCAACCAGTCAAGTCTGCATATATTGCCTTGCCTCTATTGCTATAGGACTTTTGGAAAGTGATGATTGTACTTCACTGGATTTCAGTGACAAACGCTTGTACAACACTTTTGTCATTCTCTGGATCAAAACAGTAGATTCCAGTGACAAGCGAAGCAAGATGACTATTACTAAGTTGACTGTAGGTTTTATATTGGAGTACCTTCTCCTAGGCTTTTCTTAAAAAGTAGACTGCAAGCCAGCAGTGGTAAGTTAATTTGAATTCAGAGTTTTATTCTCCTATATTGGTTGTCCTAATCACGGCCTCATTTCAAAACAGGAGTCCAGTCTATCCCCATCAAACTGTGATGGCTTTGATTATGAGGCCAATTAAGGGGACCATCATTACAATGACCTGGTTTCATGTCAGAGTGTCCTTTTCCTAGAAGAGTTGCCTTCACCACAGCTAACAAGTCCCATCTACACCACACACACACGCGCGTGTGCACAGAGACAATAAATACATATATACATATTAAAAAAAGAAAAAAGGTTTAGAATTTAAAATTTTTACAATTCAAAATTTTTGAAATTAAAAAAAAATTAATTTAATATTAAGAATATAAATAAAAATAAAAATGTGGCTGTGTGGTAAGTAGCTCGCTTCCCAACCACATAGTTTTGGGTTCAGTCCCACTGCGTGGCTCTTTGGGCAAGTGGCTTCTAATATAGTCTCTGGCCAACCAAAGCCTTGTGAGTGGATTTGGTAGAGAGAAACTGAAGGAAGCCTGTCATATATATGTGTGTGTGTGTGTGTGTATGTGTGTGTGTGTCTATGTCTGTATTTGTCTTCCCCACCCCAAAAAAAATCACTTGATAACTGATGCTGGTGCATTTGCATCTCCATAACTTAGTGGTTTGGCAAAAGAGAGTGATAGAATAAGTACTAGGCTTACAAAGAATAAGTCCTGGGGTCGATTTGCGGTGCTCCAGCATGGCTACAATCAAAATGACTGAAACAAGTAAAAGTAAAAAGGATTATAAAAAAAGTAAGATATATATATATATATATATA
>NC_068996.1:24913051-24918613 GCF_001194135.2 Octopus bimaculoides | reverse complement strand
TATATATATATATATATATATATATACATACATACATACATACATACATACATACATACATACATATGTACACATAACTTTGGATGGCTGTTGACTCCTCATGAACTCTTCCACCCTTTCACAGGTCTTATCTTTTGTCCTGCAGGGTGTCGTCTAACAATCACCCTCCTCTCCAAGTAAGCTTCGTGGAGTTGTCAGTTTAGTTGTTGATGACCCGACCTCGCAACAGGTTGTACTGGGTTACATGTTACCACTAGTAATCAAGAGCTGCCTGACATAATATGTCAGATATATATTCATATATATATATATATTTGGTAGACGGAAACTGAAAGAAGCCCGTCGTATATATGTATATATGTGTGTCTGTATGTGTGTGTGTGTGTGTGTGTGTGTTGGTATTTACCTTTGGTTCTTAATATTTTGCTCCTAACTTTTTTCTCTGAAGACGTGTAAGGCAAGTTATATGTTTGACTTAAATTTGACAGTCAATTATAGCCTTATTCAGAAATGTTGACATAGGAATAAATTTCAATAATAATGGATATTAGCATCAAAACTCTCCTTTAAATTTAAAACTTTGGATATATAACCAAGGAGAACGATCCTTAAGGAGTCTACTTTAGACTTTTTGCGGTGAAATCTCTTGCTATATTGGTTACAATTACATGTTTTTCTATAAACAAATATATATATATATATATATATATAAATATATCTTTTGACAAACAGCAAGGAAACTGAAAAACCTAGTTTCTGTGAGTGAAATCCCTTGTTACTGTTTGAGTTAGGCACTCCTTCATTGGTCTCACTGGCATAAATACAGGGTATAGATGATTGGCCCATAGGAAGTTTGTAACTAATGACACCAATTGCAGCATAAAACAACGAAAAGGGAAGTGTCATCAGAGTGTTGTATATCAGGTTACATGTATATGTGCATGTATATGAATGCGTGCGTTTGTGTGTGCACCCATGTGCATGCATGAGTATATATGCACACTAGTGTGGAAGCTTGAGTATGCATGCTCTGTATGTATGTGGATGTTTCTGCATAGACGTGCACCTTTTTTTGTTTGTTTCTTTGCAGTCTTTTTTGTTTTTGTTTACAGTGCTTTTTTCATGAGAGCTTCAGGCACATAACATCATCAGGATTCATCTATAAAATAGAGTTTTTTGTCAATCTTTATCTTTTTCCCTTCTTCTGTCTGTATGTGTATATTTCATTTATCTATCTGTCTATCTATCTATCTATCTATCTATCTATCTATCTATCTATCTATCTATCTATCTATCTATCTATCTATTTACACACACACACACACACACACACACACACACATGTATCTTTTATTGCTTATTTTTCAATTGTTTTAGTAATTAGACTGCAGGCATGCTGGGACACAGCCTAGAAAGATTAATTCAAACACACTAACGTAGCTAGAGTGTGTGTCGCCTGGGGCAGCCCGTCCATTTGCCAACCCCAGACCCCACAAAAAACACATATTGCCTACAGCTGAATTGCTAAGTTATGGGGGACATATACAAACCAACACTAGTTGTCAAATATAGGTGGGGGACAAACACAAATGCAAGGACACACGTATGTGTATTCTGCTTAAACATATCGGTGTGTATGGTGTTGGGTATTTTGTTAAACACTATAGTGTAAGTGTGTGTGGAGTTTGTTAAGAGGACTGTGGAGATGTAAGAGGTGTGTGGTGTGTGTGTGTGTGTGTGTGTGTGAAATGAAAATAAAATGGAGTTAAATGAAAAGTGATTGAGAATTTAGACCATTGAGAACTGAAGTCTGGACTGATAAGAATTAATTTCTCCTCTAGGAGACAGGAGTTTTGGAGGACCAGTGTACAAGATCAGTACAGACAAATGTTGAAGGGAAATGACTGAGTAGAAGTGTGTCTTATATCCTATAAGTATTTGGCAAAATGTTCAGTCAGGTGTTGGTCAGTTTGTCTAATGTAAAGGGAGAGACAAAAAGAGCAGAGGATGCAGTAAATGAGATTACTGTTGGTGCTTGTGAAGGGGCCATTGACATGGAGGGAGTGGTGGTGAATACCAGTGAAAATGGTGGTGTTTGAGAGAAAAGGACAAGTGTGGCAGTGTCAGCATGAGCAAGCAAAGGAACCAGGATGCGTTGCAGGAGTGGAGAAAGAGCTATGGACCAGTAAGTCACATAGGTGATGGCCACATTTAAAGGAAAGGGAAGGGTGACTTGCAGAAAATATGAGAGTTAGTGAGGTTAGATTGAAGTGTGTGGAGGGCTGATAGGTAAGAAGGAAAGGGAGACAACTTATTCTATCAATTTATTTTGCTGAACTGCTAAGTTATGGGGACAATGGCATGAGCATGGGGAGAGAGGGCTAATACAGGATCAATAGACCAAG
This sequence comes from Octopus bimaculoides, assembly GCF_001194135.2. Lineage (NCBI taxonomy): Eukaryota > Metazoa > Mollusca > Cephalopoda > Octopoda > Octopodidae > Octopus > Octopus bimaculoides. The sequence goes on along the minus strand of NC_068996.1, from coordinate 24,916,208 downwards.
TGAGGGGTGTCTTGGATTACAAGTGGGAGTGGGTATTCTCAGTGAGTAAAGTAGCAGACCATGAATTGAGACTGTAACTCAAATTCATGGTGATCACTACAGAGCTGGTAGAAATGGAGGAATTGAGAATAGGGGATGGATAGTTTGCTGTGGGTGGATGGGAGGAGTTGAAGTTGAGGTAGGAATAGGAGATCATACACCTGTAGTAAACAGAAGTTGTAAGGGAGGAATGTATATACATACATGTGCATGTGTGCATTGTTGATAAATATATGTATGTATGTATGTATGTGTAAGGCAGTGAGGTGGCATAATTGTAAGCATACCAGGTAAAATGCTTTGTCCATCTTTATATTCTGAGTTCAAATTCCACCGAGGTCAACTTTACCCTTCCAGGGTACCAGTTGAGAACACCAGGGTTGATTTAATTGACTTATCCCCTTCACCAAAACTGCTGGCCTTGTACCAAAATTTGAAATATATTATATATATATCATCATCATCATCATCATCATCATCATCATCATCATTTCGCATCTGTTTTCTATGCTGGCATGGGTTAGACAGTTTGACTGGAACTGGTAAACCAGAGAGCTTTCGGAGTAGATTTGGTGGACAGAAACTGAAAGAAACCCATCGTGTGTGTGTGTCTTTGCATGTGTTTGTCCCCTACCACCACCTGACAACCAGTGTGTTTATGTTCCCCATAACTTGGTGTGTTTATGTCCCCCATAACTTAGCGGTTCAGCAAAATAAATTGATAGAATAAGTACCAGGCTTAACAAAAAAAAAGTACTGGGGTCGATTGATTCGACTAAAAATCCTTCAAGGCAGTTTCCCAGCAAGACCTCAGTCTAATGACTAAACAAGTAGAAAGATATAGATATATATAATGAATATGTATTATGCATGTGGGTGCATAGTGAGTATAGTGTGGACGCATAATGATAGATTCATATACTTAGCCATATATCGACATGCAGAGGGAGTGGGAGCGGGAGGAGAGAGGAAAATAGGGAGAGAGGGAAAGAGAGAAAATAGGGTGGGAGAGAGGGTGAGTCGTAAAAGGCGTCAGTTTTTAACAATGAGAAACTAGAATGCTTGTACCGGCACGCAACTGCAGAAAACTGCAACTGACATTTACACGTTCTCTCACGTTGTCTCTCTCTCCACCACTCTTTGTCCTACTTTCTATCTTTGTCTTTGTCTCTCAACCTTTTTCCCCTTCCCCCTTCTCCCTGAGACATTGACACCAGAGAGGGGTAAACAAACACGAACTCTTATTCATGAAGTGAAATTATCTCACAATTTATCTTGAAAAGAAGTGTATAGTTAAACGCACTAATCTCTTTTAAGTATTGCAATACGAATTAAATACCTTATACCACTGATAGTGTTACTAGGGGAATTATCCAATGTTAAACGTTATATACCTGGTTCACAATTAATTCGAAATTAGGTTTTCAAGCATGAAATCTCTTTTTATTGTTGCCCTTAACTACTTAATCAGGTATTTGAAAAACTAGAACTGACCGGCCATAAATCGAAAGAACGATAGACATTGAACATAATTATCGGCAGATTACTGCATATACCATAGTAACGAAGTGACTGTCGGTAATGTGTGTTATGAAGTTGGGATTAGGGTTAAGTCTACAGTTACAGATCTGTCGAGGAAGAGAAAGAGAAAGAGCGTAAGAGAGAAAGACGGTGTATGTGTGAGAGAGAAAGAAAGAGAGATTTTAAAAAGATGTGTAAATAGAGATATTCTTGTTTTTGTTGTTGCTTATAGCCCAAAGCAGCCCCTTCATCACTCTAGCCGTGAGAATCTCCTTTTTTATTCAGACATGCTATATATCTAACGAAAATTATCCAATGCATCCTACCGTTTTGTAGGATGTGATTTGGGGAGGAGACGTAGTTGCTATTTCTAACAGGTCGAATGACTGCACAAAGAAGTTCTCAAGGAGAGGAAACAGGTCCCATGAGTGTAGGATCGTGAGGACTGAAAAGAGGGGGCAGACAAATAAGCTATGTTTTAATGAAATTAACATGGTTTTAAATATGTTAAACTTGTCCAATACCATGACGAACAAAGAGTAATTATAAGGATATAAACCCATATTTTTGCTTTCCTTTCAATACAGTGGATGAGGGGAAACATTTTCATTAATATTGGCGGAGGGGGGGACTTCTTCACTGGTTTGCAGTGTAAATTGAGGTGTTCTATTCATATAGGTACATGCGTACTTGTGGTAAGAAGTTGGCTTTTCAAGTAGATGGTTCTGAGTTCAGTCCTACTGTGTGGCACTTTTGGCAAGTGTCTTCCATTAGAGCCTTAGGCTGACCAAAGCTTTGAGAGAGAATTTGGTAGACAGAAACTGCATGGAAACTCATCGTATGCACGTGCATGTGTGTGTGTATGTGTGTGTGTGTGTGTGTCCTATACCACTGCTTGACAACTTCTGGTGGTGTGTTTACATCCATACAACTTAGCAGTTCAACAAAAGAGACAACAAAAGAGGCTTTACAAAAAATAATAAGTACTGGAGTTAGTAAGTTCAACTAAAATTCTTCAAGGTAGTGCCCCATCATGGCCACAGTCTAATGACTGAAACAAGTAAAAGATAAATGATAAATGATATGCTAATTAGTTATTCCTAAGCTTTAGATCATTATGACCATACCAATGATGTGTTCAATAATAGTAAAGTTTCTTAAACAAATTCCCATGGATTATGAAGTAAAACTGTGGTGTGATGGAGGAAAAAGACAACAAGAAGCAAAAGGGAGAATAAAACACTGGGACTTTACCTTGTCGACCGTGGCGGGGTAAACGATTGCTCCAGATCAAAACATGTCTTCTATGTAAGCCGTCTATGTTCGAACTGACCACACGTGCTCGCTGTCCACCGCGTGTGGCCGACTTCCGGTCTGGCCCTTCCGGTCTGTCTTCACTTCTGTTTGCTTCATCTGCGATCTCTCTCCACCAACAACACATAGCTCATCACAGCCCATAACACCACATGTAACACCACAAAAACTAAAAATCACAAATGGTTCGATTGATAAGATATTGGTCAAGGGCCCAAGGAACCAAATATTTATGTCTTATATAATATTGCATCTTTTAACTCTCAACAGCCCAGTTCATCTG
>NC_068996.1:24910955-24912789 GCF_001194135.2 Octopus bimaculoides | reverse complement strand
GACCATCACTCAGGCAGGCCACCTCAAGCACTCAGGCAGGCCACCTCAAGCACTCAGGCAGATCACCTCAGGCAGATCACCTCAGGCAGATCACCTCAGGCAGATCACCTCAGGCAGATCACCTCAGGCAGATCACCTCAGGCAGACCACCTTGGATACTCAGGCAGACCACCTTAAGTACTCAGAGAAGCCATGTTAGGCACTTAGGTAGAGCACATGATGTTTTACAGTTAACCTTCAACAAGACACAGTGCAGCTCTCTCCTCCCAGTTATCATCTATTTTATCTGTATTTTTCTTTTCTGGATAGCCAACAAAAGAAATAATTTCCATCAATAAATATGTTAAAAGTTAAAAGTTCATGAGTCTGCTTCAGTTATTACTCACACAGCCAGCTAGACCACACAATAATGGTCACAAACATTACAACACACACCAACAAACACCTATGCATATACAAGTACCATAACAGGGAGAAAAACTGTTTCATTAGTTTGTACTATTGACTACATCCCTTGTTGTTGGTTTGGGTCTTAAGAGAAATATTAAATTTACAATGTTACATTCATCACATGACACAGTAATGTTAACATAACAGCCTTGTCACTTATTACACAGTATTGTTAACTTCACAGTCACAATATGTGACATAGTGATGTTAACTCTACAGTCTTAGTTACAGCTTGCAACATAAAAATGCTAATGTTGCTATATAAGTCATCCTTTGTTAACATTACTGTCACAACCAGTGACGCTATAATGTTAACTTTACAGTCCTACAATTATTACCGACATAATTCTCAACTATTGAACTGTGTGTTCTTGCATAGACATGAATGTGCATATTTTTGTTGGCATTTTGTTTACCAAACACTGATGTCTAGAAGAGAGACAAAAGAACTTCGAGCTTTAAGCAGACCGATAATACTGTGTAACATGATTTTTGTCCTTAGGTAACAACTATTATTTCCTATTTGCTTACCCCTAGAAAGTATAAAAAATGGCTAATATTTCCTTCAAACTTTATCTTTCCTCAAACTTGGACAGCTAGAAGTAAACTCAATTGTTGAGCTTACAATCCCAATATTTATACTGCCATCTATGTTGCCAGAACATCTCAGAAATTCTTGAAACCTTTAGATGCTTCTCAAAAGTTCTAGAAAATTCTGCTTCAGCAACTCAGTATTGAATCTGTCTGAAATGTAATGGAAAACAAGTCAATTTCAAACATTGATGTTCAGGTCTCAAAAGCAAAGTTTGAAGGGAATGGAAGTGATTTCATTCAATTTCTAGACAGATGCAAATTGGAAATAACACTTACTGACCAAAAATGAAAAAAATTAAAATTTTGCTTCTCAGTATAATCCACCCTTCCTTCTCGTTCTTGTTCTCAGCTCCTATTGCACTTCCTCAGTAGTGTAGTTAGAATCAGTGCCACCAAGAGCACAATTTACAGATTTACAATTATACAGCAGACCCCAAAAGACCACCCATAAAAGTGTCCAGCAAATGGCACTCTCTATAAGCAACACTACTGCTCTTTCTTTTAACCATTTAGTATTTAAACCAGTCATATCAGGCTTAAATATTCTAATTGTTTTATATTCAAACTAGTTAGATCCAGACACTCACACATATCCTACAATCACATCATCATAAATCTCAAAGCTATGAGATAATGCATGATTAATTCAAAATGATGTGAATGAATAAGCAGAACATTTGACAGAGTAATCTGAATGCTAAAAGGGTTACACCCTCTTTCCTCCACCAATTCTCTCCAACACATTTGCAGAAAATGCTAAGTTTTATTTCCAGTATATATATATATATAT
>NC_068996.1:24909285-24910673 GCF_001194135.2 Octopus bimaculoides | reverse complement strand
TACAGCTGGATGCCATTCCTAACACCAACCACTCAGCAGTGGCACAAGCACAGGCAAGGTGAGCAGTGCTTTTTACATGGCACAAGATCAGGCACTCTATGAAAAAGGGTTTGGCTTGAAATACTGGAAATTTTCCTCCAACTGCACACTGAAACTATCCTTCTAGGTATGACCCTCCACATCCTATGCACATAAAAAAAATCCAAGGCCATAAGTCCACCAAGTAGTTCATTTATAATTGTGCAGGAACTATTCAGGCTAAAAACAAAACCTACTATGTTTGGTGAAACTTACCCTAAAAGCTAGGAAGCATTTATGCAACACAATATCCAGAAGGCCACTATCAGATTCTTGAAAGATAACTGCATCATTGAACATCTCTCAAAGTCATCCAAGCTTCCAAACTGTAGCTGACCCTTTTGGTACCTTACCAAAAGGATTTTCACCACCTTTGCAGAATCCCATTTTTTCCTTCTAATTCACAACAGAGAAAGCCACCTGCTTCACTGTCTCCTTTACAACCAACTCTACACTACACACACTTGACAAATCTTCAGTTTTATCCCCTTTCACTCCTCCAGCTCCATCATCTTGCATAAACATGTGACAAGTGCAAAAGTACCTTTAGTCACTTCAAGTTAACAAGACCACTACACATGATGGTGACACTTCCATTACCCTCAAACACTGCAACACAGAGCTAGTCCCTATACATACCAGACTCTTCAATCTCTCTACTCTCTCTACAGTGGCTTACTCGGGATCTTTGGAAACATGCTATACTGTGTCCCATCTTCAAGAAAGAGAGCCCTTCTGACCTTGCCAATTATACTCACTTCTAATGTCTCTAAGGTAATGGAGACAGACATTAAGACTAACATCCTCTTTGAATTTCTCTCTCTCTCTCTCTCTCTCTCTCTCTTTTTTCCCTTATCAATCACCAGGTACAATTTTTATAAAGCCAGATCCACAAGTGACCTGTGCTCCTTCATCATTCACCAGTGGGCTCTTGGCTAGGAGAAATTTTATTTTTATTGAGTGAGAGAGCAGTGCATGCCATCAAAGTGACACTGGAGTAAAACATACAAAGCCCAGTATACCCATCATGACTACCCGTCTGATAAGAGTATACCAGATGCATGCATCACGACCATATGTGCATGATATGGTGATCTTATATCAAGATAAATAGCGCATGACCTTGTAGGTGGGTCCCAGTTAGAATTTTCTCCAGGTCGAGTAGCCCATCCTGCTCAAAAGGTCCTTGAATAAGGATTGTTTAAGGATGATGAACAAAGCACCCATGTTACCAGAGGTGAATTATTTCAATCCCCCAAAGAATTCCTCTCGACACATGGCTATGATGCTACCTCTGTAATTCTGCTCGT
>NC_068996.1:24905244-24907127 GCF_001194135.2 Octopus bimaculoides | reverse complement strand
GAGTCCTGAGCTTCTCAGCCATTGCTGGGATTTTTCTCTGTCTATTTCTTTCGCATTTAGTTTAGCCCAGTATTTACCATGTAGGGGCTTTTCTTGCCATCGTTTTATCATGGTCCGTTGCTGTTCTAGTTTTAGTTTGGATTTCATTTGTTTTATAGCTTTTGTTGTTTCTTCTTCTTCTTCTTCGTATTTGTTAGGTAGATTGATTTCTTGTTTGTATTTGTCAGCTTCCTTAAATACTGAAAACAGTTTTTTGTTTTGCTCGTGTTTTGTGGCTATTTGTATTAGTTTCCCTTGCTTCTGGAGTAGGTATTTTTGCAGTCCTATGGTGGTTATTTTATAATAGTTTTCTATACTATTATTATTACTATTTGATTCAAAAATGTTAATAAGAAAATGAAAAGTGTAGAAATGTGAAGTGGATGGAAGTAAGTCCCATAAGAAATAGTTTGAATGGTACACATTCAAGTACTGTGAAGGAGCAGTGAGGAGGAAGCAGGAAAGTGTTAGCAAGTAGAAAAAAAAAAAAGATCCGTTGAATTGGTGTATATACAAACAAGTTGAATTACTGGAAAGAATGTATAATTATTGGTGAGGTTTAATAAAATGGAATACATATTAGTCATTTATCTTTTATTTGTTTCAGTCATTGGATATGGCCATGGCTGGACACCACCTTGAAGAGTTTGGTCAAACAAATCAACTCCAGCACTTATTTCTTAAAAGTTTGGTACTTATTATATCAATCTCTAGTGTTCAACTGCTAAGTTATGGAGGACAAACACAAACATAAAGTAACACATACATACATACATGCATGCATGCATGCATACATACATACATACATACACACACATACATTCATACATACATACATACATACATACATACATCTCATACATACATGCATACATACATACATACATACATACATGCATGCATACATACATACATACACACACATTCATACATACATACATACATACATACATCTCATACATACATACATCTCATACATACATGCATACATACATACATACATACATACATGCACACACATACATTCATACATACATACATACATACATCTCATACATACATGCATACATACAAACATCTCATACATACATGCATACATATATACATACATACATGCATATAACAAAACAGATAAGTGAAAATTTTTGGTATTATCTATTCTGCATTATGTGTTTCATTTGCTTATAAGAATGTCAAAGATTTATGTTTGATATGCATATAAGGAATTAAGTATAAAAATTTTTTTTCTCTGTCTGATGAATTTTCTAATAGGAAATTCCTTACATGTCTATCTAACATATAAAGAGTAAAGTACTTAATGTGAAGCAGCATGGAATGAAGTCCCCCCAGTTCAGGAATCTAAACCACAATATTATGATCATGAATCCAGTGCCCTAACCACTAAGCCATACGCCTCTGTATCTAACATGTAAATCTTTGTAACTCTTATTAGCAAACGAAACACATGCAAATAATATTTCCATAATTCTCAGTTTTAATATGTATTTTTACTAATGTACAGCAGCAACTATGGATACATATTGATTGTAATATTGAAATATGTACTTCAAGAGGAAACAGCTGGGATTTACTCAAACTGCCTATGTATATATATATATATATATATATATATATTTGTGCAGCTGAGGATTGCTCTGCATTTTACATTTGATGTAATGTTTGCATTGCTTAGATAAATGGAGTCTCATGAAACGATCGCACTGCATTAACTTTGGATATCTTTGTTACTTATTTTGACTTTAATCACCTTATTTTGAAATTGTATGGATAATACCATACTTAATTTTGGTGCCTAAACTTAAGTACCATATTCATCTTGAATC